>NW_027669736.1:0-86832 GCF_964146895.1 Miniopterus schreibersii | reverse complement strand
CAGCGCTGTGAAAAAATTTCGTACGAAGCGGGATTTGGCCAAAGTTGAAAGACCTTCCAAAACCAACCCTAAAGAACTTAGCCAAACAATGAATGTTGCAATAAACTCCTGCAGGAAAGGTGCATCTATGACACAACTCCCGAGCAGGTAGCTACATTCTGCACAGTACAAAATGCATATGAATTCCAGGCTGAAAACTCACTCCAGAAGGAAGCAATGCGTGTGTTTCTCTCTGAAAGGACACTCAGCCACTAGGCTTTTGCTTGCTCCTTCAAAGTCTTTGTAGAAAAGTGTGTTTTCACTGCTGGAATACGTTTTGGGATGCATTGTTTCAATCTCTTGCAAGCCTCATGTTGTTTCTTACACAATGGGGAAAAATAAGGAGTATGTTTCCCAAATCACTTGAAGTCCAGGAAAACGCACACTGCATCACTCTTGCACGAACACGCTCTTTCTCCTAATACTTTGAGAACTTTCAACAAACAAGAAGAGAAGGGTATTTTGCAGTGAAATTCAGACGGGTTTGTAGAAAAGTACATTTCTATGGGCTGCAGAGTGCAAAACCGTGATTGACTTCATGTTCTCGATGAAAACCTTACATTTCCAAGTGACCTGAAGTAGGACTTTCACAAAAAGATGTGTTTGCGTGTCTGTGGTGAAAGGAGCTCTAGGTTATGTATTCAGTGCTGAAGAGTGACACACACTACATAGGTTACACAGCGTTTTGAGAGCACCAGCATGCTAAAAACTGAAACTGCTACAAGGTGTGTGTAGCGTGCAGAAAAAAGGCTTGTCATTTCAAAGAAAGAAGAGGAAACCAAAATCCAGGTAGTGAAACGAACACACCAGTATGGGAGATGTGCATGTGGACAGTTTCAAGCAGAGGCTCTTTGTGGACACTTGGAAACAGCGCTGTGAAAAAATTTCGTACGAAGCGGGATTTGGCCAAAGTTGAAAGACCTTCCAAAACCAACCCTAAAGAACTTAGCCAAACAATGAATGCTGCAATAAACTCCTGCAGGAAAGGTGCATCTATGACACAACTCCCGAGCAGGTAGCTACATTCTGCCCAGTACAAAATGCATATGAATTCCAGGCTGAAAACTCACTCCAGAAGGAAGCAATGCGTGTGTTTCTCTCTGAAAGACACTCAGCCACTAGGCTTTTGCTTGCTCCTTCAAAGTCTTTGTAGAAAAGTGTGTTTTCACTGCTGGAATACGTTTTGGGATGCATTGTTTCAATCTCTTGCAAGCCTCATGTTGTTTCTTACAAAATGGGGAAAAATAAGGAGTATGTTTCCCAAATCACTTGCAGTCCAGGAAAACGCACACTGCATCACTCTTGCACGAACACGCTCTTTCTCCTAAAATGTTGAGAACTTTCAACAAACAAGAAGAGAAGGGTATTTTGCAGTGAAATTCAGACGGGTTTGTAGAAAAGTACATCTCTATGGGCTGCAGAGTGCAAAACCGTGATTGACTTCATGTTCTCGATGAAAACCTTACATTTCCAAGTGACCTGAAGTAGGACTTTCACAAAAAGATGTGTTTGCGTGTCTGTGGTGAAAGGAGCTCTAGGTTGTGTATTCAGTGCTGCAGAGTGACACACTCTACATAGGTTACACAGCGTTTTGAGAGCACCAATATGCTAAAAACTGAAACTGCTACAAGGTGTGTGTAGCGTGCAGAAAGAAGGCTTGTCATTTCAAAGAAAGAAGAGGAAACCAAAATCCAGGTAGTGAAACGAACACACCAGTATGGGAGATGTGCATGTGGACAGTTTCAAGCAGAGGCTCTTTGTGGACACTTGGAAACAGCGCTGTGAAAAAATTTAGTACGAAGCGGGATTTGGCCAAAGTTGAAAGACCTTCCAAAACCAACCCTAAAGAACTTAGCCAAACAATGAATGTTGCAATAAACTCCTGCAGGAAAGGTGCATCTATGACACAACTCCCGAGCAGGTAGCTACATTCTGCACAGTACAAAATGCATATGAATTCCAGGCTGAAAACTCACTCCAGAAGGAAGCAATGCGTGTGTTTCTCTCTGAAAGACACTCAGCCACTAGGCTTTTGCTTGCTCCTTCAAAGTCTTTGTAGAAACGTGTGTTTTCACTGCTGGAATACGTTTTGGGATGCATTGTTTCAATCTCTTGCAAGCCTCATGTTGTTTCTTACACAATGGGGAAAAATAAGGAGTATGTTTCCCAAATCACTTGCAGTCCAGGAAAACGCACACTGCATCACTCTTGCACGAACACGCTCTTTCTCCTAATGTGTTGAGAACTTTCAACAAACCAGAAAAGAAGGGTATTTTGCAGTGAAATTCAGACGGGTTTGTAGTAAAGTACATTTCTATGGGCTGCAGAGTGCAAAACTGTGATTGACTTCATGTTCTCGATGAAAACCTTACATTTCCAAGTGACCTGAAGTAGGACTTTCACAAAGAGATGTGTTTGCGTGTCTGTGGTGAAAGGAGCTCTAGGTTGTGTATTTAGTGCTGGAGAGTGACACACTCTACATAGGTTACACAGCGTTTTGAGAGCACCAACATGCTAAAAACTGAAACTGCTACAAGGTGTGTGTAGCGTGTAGAAAAAAGGCTTGACATTTCAAAGAAAGAAGAGGAAACCAAAATCCAGGTAGTGAAACGAACACACCAGTATGGGAGATGTGCATGTGGACAGTTTCAAGCAGAGGCTCTTTGTGGACACTTGGAAACAGCGCTGTGAAAAAATTTAGTACGAAGAGGGATTTGGCCACAGTTGAAAGACCTTCCAAAACCAACCCTAAAGAACTTAGCCAAACAATGAATGCTGCAATAAACTCCTGCAGGAAAGGTGCATCTATGACACAACTCCCGAGCAGGTAGCTACATTCTGCCCAGTACAAAATGCATATGAATTCCAGGCTGAAAACTCACTCCAGAAGGAAGCAATGCGTGTGTTTCTCTCTGAAAGACACTCAGCCAGTAGGCTTTTGCTTGCTCCTTCAAAGTCTTTGTAGAAACGTGTGTTTTCACTGCTGGAATACGTTTTGGGATGCATTGTTTCAATCTCTTGCAAGCCTCATGTTGTTTCTTACAAAATGGGGAAAAATAAGGAGTATGTTTCCCAAATCACTTGCAGTCCAGGAAAACGCACACTGCATCACTCTTGCACGAACACGCTCTTTCTCCTAATATGTTGAGAACTTTCAACAAACAAGAAGAGAAGGGTATTTTGCAGTGAAATTCAGACGGGTTTGTAGAAAAGTACATCTCTATGGGCTGCAGAGTGCAAAACCGTGATTGACTTCATGTTCTCGATGAAAACCTTACATTTCCAAGTGACCTGAAGTAGGACTCTCACAAAAAGTTGTGTTTGCGTGTCTGTGGTGAAAGGAGCTCTAGGTTGTGTATTCAGTGCTGCAGAGTGACACACTCTACATAGGTTACACAGCGTTTTGAGAGCACCAACATGCTAAAAACTGAAACTGCTACAAGGTGTGTGTAGCGTGCAGAAAGAAGGCTTGTCATTTCAAAGAAAGAAGAGGAAACCAAAATCCAGATAGTGAAACGAACACACCAGTATGGGAGATGTGCATGTGGACAGTTTCAAGCAGAGGCTCTTTGTGGACACTTGGAAACAGCGCTGTGAAAAAATTTCGTACGAAGCGGGATTTGGCCAAAGTTGAAAGACCTTCCAAAACCAACCCTAAAGAACTTAGCCCAACAATGAATGTGGCAATAAACTCCTGCAGGAAAGGTGCATCTATGACACAACTCCCGAGCAGGTAGCTACATTCTGCACAGTACAAAATGCATATGAATTCCAGGCTGAAAACTCACTCCAGAAGGAAGCAATGAGTGTGTTTCTCTCTGAAAGGACACTCAGCCAGTAGGCTTTTGCTTGGTCCTTCAAAGTCTTTGTAGAAACGTGTGTTTTCATTGCTGGAATACGTTTTGGGATGCATTGTTTCAATCTCTTGCAAGCCTCATGTTGGTTCTTACACAATGGGGAAAAATAAGGAGTATGTTTCCCAAATCACTTGAAGTCCAGGAAAACGCACACTGCATCACTCTTGCACGAACACGCTCTTTCTCCTAATACGTTGAGAACTTTCAACAAACAAGAAGAGAAGGGTATTTTGCAGTGAAATTCAGACGGGTTTGTAGAAAAGTACATTTCTATGGGCTGCAGAGTGCAAAACCGTGATTGACTTCATGTTCTCGATGAAAACCTTACATTTCCAAGTGACCTGAAGTAGGACTTTCACTAAAAGATGTGTTTGCGAGTCTGTGGTGAAAGGAGCTCTAGGTTGTGTATTCAGTGCTGCAGAGTGACACACTCTACATAGGTTACACAGCGTTTTGAGAGCACCAACATGCTAAAAACTGAAACTGCTACAAGGTGTGTGTAGCGTGCAGAAAGAAGGCTTGTCATTTCAAAGAAAGAAGAGGAAACCAAAATCCAGGTAGTGAAAAGAACACACCAGTATGGGAGATGTGCATGTGGACAGTTTCAAGCAGAGGCTCTTTGTGGACACTTGGAAACAGCGCTGTGAAAAAATTTCTTACGAAGCAGGATTTGGCCAAAGTTGAAAGACCTTCCAAAACCAACCCTAAAGAACTTAGCCAAACAATGAATGTTGCAATAAACTCCTGCAGGAAAGGTGCATCTATGACACAACTCCCGAGCAGGTAGCTACATTCTGCACAGTACAAAATGCATATGAATTCCAGGCTGAAAACTCACTCCAGAAGGAAACAATGCGTGTGTTTCTCTCTGAAAGAACACTCAGCCAGTAGGCTTTTGCTTGCTCCTTCAAAGTCTTTGTAGAAACGTGTGTTTTCACTGCTGGAATACGTTTTGGGATGCATTGTTTCAATCTCTTGCAAGCCTCATGTTGTTTCTTACACAATGTGGAAAAATAAGGAGTATGTTTCCCAAATCACTTGAAGGCCAGGAAAACGCACACTGCATCACTCTTGCACGAACACGCTCTTTCTCCTAATGTGTTGAGAACTTTCTACAAACCAGAAAAGAAGGGTATTTTGCAGTGAAATTCAGACTGGTTTGTAGAAAAGTACATTTATATTGGCTGCAGAGTGCAAAACCGTGATTGACTTCATGTTCTCGAGGAAAACCTTACATTTCCAAGTGACCTGAAGTAGGACTTTCCCAAAAAGATGTGTTTGCGTGTTTGTGGTGAAAGGAGCTCTAGGTTGTGTATTCAGTGCTGGAGGGTGACACACTCTACATAGGTTACACAGCGTTTTGAGAGCACCAACATGCTAAAAACTGAAACTGCTACAAGGTGTGTGTAGCGTGCAGAAAGAAGGCTTGTCATTTCAAAGAAAGAAGAGGAAACCAAAATCCAGGTAGTGAAACGAACACACCAGTATGGGAGATGTGCATGTGGACAGTTTCAAGCAGAGGCTCTTTGTGGACACTTGGAAACAGCGCTGTGAAAAAATTTCGTACGAAGCGGGATTTGGCCAAAGTTGAAAGACCTTCCAAAACCAACCCTAAAGAACTTAGCCAAACAATGAATGTTGCAATAAACTCCTGCAGGAAAGGTGCATCTATGACACAACTCCCGAGCAGGTAGCTACATTCTGCACAGTACAAAATGCATATGAATTCCAGGCTGAAAACTCACTCCAGAAGGAAGCAATGCGTGTGTTTCTCTCTGAAAGAACACTCAGCCACTAGGCTTTTGCTTGCTCCTTCAAAGTCTTTGTAGAAACGTGTGTTTTCACTGCTGGAATACGTTTTGGGATGCATTGTTTCAATCTCTTGCAAGCCTCATGTTGTTTCTTACACAATGTGGAAAAATAAGGAGTATGTTACCCGAATCACTTGAAGTCCAGGAAAACACACACTGCATCACTCTTGCACGAACACGCTCTTTCTCCTACTGTGTTGAGAACATTCAAGATACCAGAAGAGAAGGGCATTTTGCAGTGAAATTCACAGGGGTTTGTAGAAAAGTACATTTCTATTGGCTGCAGAGTGCAAAACCGTGATTGACTTCATGTTCTCTATGAAAACCTTAGATTTCCAAGTGACCTGAAGTAGGACTTTCACAAAAAGATGTGTTTGCGTGTCTGTGGTGAAAGTAGCTCTAGGTTGTGTATTCAGTGCTGGAGAGTGACACACTCTACATAGGTTACACAGCGTTTGGAGAGCACGAACATGCTAAAAACTGAAACTGCTACAAGGTGTGTGTAGCGTACAGAAAGAAGGCTTGTCATTTCAAAGAAAGAACAGGAAACCAAAATCCCGGTAGTGAAATGAACACACCAGCATGGGAGATGTGCATGTGGACAGTTTCAAGCAGAGGCTCTTTGTGGACACTTGGAAACAGCGCTGTGAAAAAATTTCGTACGAAGCGGGATTTGGCCAAAGTTGAAAGACCTTCCAAAACCAACCCTAAAGAACTTAGCCAAACAATGAATGTTGCAATAAACTCCTGCAGGAAAGGTACATCTATGACACAACTCCTGAGCAGGTAGCTACATTCTGCACAGTACAAAATGCATATGAATTCCAGGCTGAAATCTCAATCCACAAGGAAGCAATGTGTGTGTTTCTCTCTGAAAGAACACTCAGCCACTAGGCTTTTGCTTGCTCCTTCAAAGTCTTTGTAGAAACGTGTGTTTTCACTGCTGGAAAAGGTTTGGGGTGCATTGTTTCAACTCTTGCAAGCCTCATGTTGTTTCTTACACAATGTGGAAAAATAAGGAGTATGTTTCCCAAATCACTTGAAGTCCAGGAAAACACACACTGCATCACTCTTGCACAAACCCACTCTTTCTCCTAATGTATGGAGAACTTTCAACAAACCAGAAAAGAAGGGTATTTTGCAGTGAAATTCAGACGAGTTTGTAGAAAAGTACATTTCTATTGGATGCAGAGTGCAAAACCGTGATTGACTTCATTGTCTCGATCAAACCTTACATTTCCAAGTGACCTGAAGTAGGACTTTCACAAAAAGATGTGTTTGCGTGTCTGTGGTGAAAGGAGCTCTAAGTTGTGTATTCAGTGCTGGAGAGTGACACACTCTACATAGGTTACACAGCGTTTTGAGAGCACCAACATGCTAAAAACTGAAACTGCTACAAGGTGTGTGTAGCGTGCAGAAAGAAGGCTTGTCATTTCAAAGAAAGAAGAGGAAACCAAAATCCAGGTAGTGAAAAGAACACACCAGTATGGGAGATGTGCATGTGGACAGTTTTAAGCAGAGGCTCTTTGTGGACACTTGGAAACAGCGCTGTGAAAAAATTTCGTACGAAGCAGGATTTGGCGAAAGTTGAAAGACCTTCCAAAACCAACCCTAAAGAACTTAGCCAAACAATGAATGTTGCAATAAACTCCTGCAGGAAAGGTGCATCTATGACACAACTCCCGAGCAGGTAGCTACATTCTGCACAGTACAAAATGCATATGAATTCCAGGCTGAAAACTCACTCCAGAAGGAAACAATGCGTGTGTTTCTCTCTGAAAGAACACTCAGCCTGCCGGGGCCAGCCGGCAGGCGAACGAGGACCTGATTGACGGGGTGAGGATTAGAAAAGAAAGACTCATAGAAAAGGATGGTATCGGGAGGGCTACAGCCAAGGCAGAGCTGAGCTGAGCTGAGCCGGGCTGCGCGCCGAGTTTATTGATTACAAGCTTTTTATAGTGCACCCAGACCACAATTCCCAAAACAGTGACCTTTTACCCAGTTCCTGCTCTGCACAAACATTCTTGTTTGTCTAGACACTCTGTCTCCAAGTCAAGGTCTTTGTGCAGGGTTTCTACTCCCTAAAGCAAAGGATACTATGTAATCTTAACCAAGCTACAGGAGGCAGAGGTGCTAGCTCTGCCGACCCACCCTGCGGGTCAACGTGCCAGAGATTTCTCTCTAAGGCGACGCTAGGGTCGGCGAGCCCCTGGAGAGACTCCAGGGCAGCACCCTACCAGGCAGAGGTGCTAGCTCTGCCGACCCACCCTGCGGGTCAACGTGCCAGAGATTTCTCTCTAAGGCGACGCTAGGGTCGGCGAGCCCCTGGAGAGACTCCAGGGCAGCACCCTGCCAGGGAGACTATTCATGAGGGGCAGCCAGCCGGCTCCCCACATCTCCCCCTTTCTTTTCTAAACTAAAGACTTAGGCTCTAAAGCTTTTGGGCGGGTATGCAGGTGGAGAGTATGTAGTCCTATTTTTAGGACTTTAATATCTCTCATGAGTGTTTTCAGTATGCAGGGTGTTATTAAAAAACCAAGGACAACGAGAGTAGCCAATCCGGCCACTCCGAGAATTCCATGTTTCCAATCTGTTGCTGAGAGGAAATGTCCCCTCATTCCATTAACCCAAGATTGCGCCATTTCTGCAAGTGAGGTGTCTATCTTAGGCGCTTCCCTCTACAGTTCATCCAATGTGGTTGCTTTGTACGATTGGTGAGATCAGGTTCACAGATAGGCACCCCCTCTGGGGGATTCGTGGCGCTTCCCACAGCGATCTTACTGGGATACCATAAGTCCACATACCAATGTGTCCAATCTGAAGCCGACAAAGTCCAAGGCTGTTGACGGCCATCAAGAGAAAAGACTCCGCTGAGTACCGGCAGTAAGGACTCAGACTTAGTAATGCCAATTTTAAAGCAGCCCACTACCCCATCATTTTTTGAAAAGCAGATGGGCTGATTCTTGGCGTGTCCATGATAAGTAAAGTTCGAAGCCTTCACTGGCTGAATATGAATACTAGAGTGTCCTCCCACTGCCCAGGTGTCATTGGTGTAAATCACCACCTCCTCATGCTGCCAGGTTACAGGTTGCAGCAATGGAGGACTGGGCAGGTAGGCCCAGTGAACCGCCGCAGAGGCTCCAGGGGCGGCCGCGACCAGGGCTATCATAGCCAGAAACAACCGTTCAGGAGTGACCTCCATTCTCTGGTTCTGCACCATCCTCCTCGCCTGGTCGGTCAGTCGCGCGAGGGTCTCCGTCACTGAGTTCTGGGGCGCTGGATTCCGGTCGAGATGGAGCTCGGCCGCGCAGGGGCGTTCTGGAACGCATGCCGTACCAGCCTCTCCGGGAGCCACCGCGGCGCTTCAGCATCCTGTGGAAAAACACACACATGCCCTCGGCCCCAGATTAATACCGGATCTGGCCCATGCCAAGCCCCATCAAGCGGATCCTTCCATCTCACCAAGGCTTGGTGCTTAGATGAACTCGGCTGCCAAAGCCTTTGGGCTGCAGAGTGGCCTTCAGCATCCAAAATTAAAAAATTAAGAATAAAAAGAGCATGATTTAACTGATTCTGGGGGGTTAGGGGGTACAGCTCCCCCTTTTTTATTCTAATTAATTGATTTTTGAGGGTGCTGTGCGCACGCTCGACTATGCCTTGGCCCTGTGGGTTGTAAGGGATTCCAGTCTTGCTCTGAATTCCTAGTTGGGCGCAAAAAGTCTGAAAACGCTGGCTAGTGTAACCAGGGCCATTATCAGTTTTTATTATTTTAGGTTGTCCTATAACGGCCATGCAGCGTAAGCAGTGAGCAATAACTTGAGTACTAGATTCACCCAGCAAGGCCGAGGCTATTATAAAGCCTGAATACGTGTCCACTGTAACATGAACAAATTTTTGCCTACCAAAGCTAGGGATATGGGTGACATCCATTTGCCACAGATGGTTGGGCAGCAGCCCTCGGGGGTTAACTCCATAATGAGGAATAGTAGTAAGAGCAGGACATGTGGGGCAGTCTTTTACTATTTGACGAGCCGCCTCTCTGGTGATTTTGAACTGGAGTCGGAGAGTATGCGCATTTTGGTGGTGCAGGGCATGGGATGCCTGGGCGGCGGGCACTCCGACGAGGTAAAGTCGGGTGGCTTCGTCTGCCCGTCTATTGCCATCAGCTAAAGGCCCAGGTAAATTAGTGTGGGCGCGGATGTGCCCAAAATAACAAGAGTGACTGCGATTTAAAATGGCTGTTTGTATGGCCAGAAATAATTGCTGCACAGTGGAGTTAGTGGTGCCAATAAAGGGCACAGTTTCAATACATGAGAGCCCTCGGACTACATAGTGACTGTCAGATATGATGTTTATAGGCTTGTGTGCAAAGTCAATAAGCACTCGACATACAGCAGCTAATTCAATCTCTTGGACTGAAGAATAGGGGGTGGTCCATCGGACAACTCGTTGCTCATGCACGTAGGCGGCGGTGCCCGATGAAGAGCCATCAGTAAATACCGTGTCAGCATCAGGCAAAGGCTGGTCCGTCACTATCTTGGGAAAGATAACAGAATGCCTGAGAAAAAACTGTAAAAGTTTATTTGGAGGGTAATGATTGTCTACCTGTCCTGGGAATTCAGCTAGAGCAATGCCCCAAGGTGTGCATTTCTGGAATAACCAGTTTATCTGGGCCTGAGAATAAGGCACTAAGATGGCCGCAGGCTCTCGTCCGAAATATCGGCAAGATTCTTCTCGAGCCTGTTGGATAAGAATTGCCACATGCTCGTAATAAGGGGTTAACACTCGAGCAGGTGAAGATGGGAGATGCACCCAGCGGAGTGGGCGGTCCTGCCATAGGACGGCCGTGGGGGAATGGGTGGTGGCCAGGATGCAGGCATACCAAGGCTTGCTATAATCACAAAAAGTCGCCTGCTGTGATTTTATGGCTGTCTCGACCCTTTGTAGGGCCGCCCGTCCCGCCTGTGTAAGTTGTCTTGGCGAAGACGGGCTTGAGTCACCCTTGAGAATGTCAAACAGGGGTTTTAACTCTCCAGTGGTTAGGCCTAAATAGGGTCTGATCCAATTAATGTCTCCAAGCAGCTTTTGAAAGTCATTTAAAGTACGGAGGTCGTCCACTCTGAGGGACACCTTCTGACAAGAAAATAGGTCAGGCTGAAGATGAAACCCCAAGTAAGCAAATGGTGGGTGGCGCTGCACCTTCTCTGGGGCAATAATCAACCCCTGCTTACTCAAGTCCTGTTCAAGGTCTGCAAAAGCCCTAAGTAAAATTCCTTCTTGACTAGCTGCAATTAATATATCATCCATATAGTGACACAAATAGATAGTGGGATAGATCCACCGGACTCGGGACAGAGCTGCGGCTACAAATTTTTGACACAAGGTGGGGCTATTTGCCATCCCCTGCGGCAGCACTCTCCACTGGTATCGTTGCATAGGTTCTTTGAAATTTGCTGATGGGACACTAAAAGCAAATCTCTTGCAATCCTGTGGATGAAGGGGAATAGTATAAAAACAGTCTTTCAGGTCAATAATTATTTTGAAAGTGCCTCGGGGGATGGCCGCAGGAGTGGGCAGTCCTGGCTGAAGAGCGCCCATAAGTTCCATAGTCTCATTAACTTTTCTTAAATCCTGGAGCAATCTCCACTTTCCAGATTTCTTTTTAATAACAAATATGGGGGAATTCCAGGGGGAGTTAGAAGGCTCTATGTGGCCCTGCCGGAGCTGGTCCTGCACCAGGTCCTTAGCGGCAGCTATTTTTTCCTCAGACAGGGGCCATTGATCTACCCACACAGGCTGATCTGATTTCCAAGTTATCTTATCAGCGTGGGTAACAGGAATATCAAAGGCCCCACCTAAAAATACCCTAGGCCTGTGCGACTAGGGCGTGGCTGGGGCTGCAAAGGTTCCGTAATTCCATCTCCTGCTTTTCCAAGTTCCTGATCAGGGAGGAGACCTTGGTCAAATAGCTGTTGTGTGACTGCTGGATTGGAGCTGTGGAGATATACTCCCATACGCTCCATAACATCTCTTCCCCAAAGATTAACGGGGAGGTCTTGTAAAATATAAGGTTGAAACTCTCCCTGATGTCCCTCATTGTCAGTCCAGGTTAATAATCGTGAACTTATCTTGGGGGCTTTACTTTGGCCAATGCCCTGCAAGTCTGTCATGGCCGGGTGAAGAGGCCATTGAGGAGGCCAATGTTTCTGAGAAAGTACGGAGACATCTGCTCCCGTGTCTAAGATGCCTTTAAAAGGCTTTCCATCAATCAAAAGAATCATCTCTGGCCGCCCCCTTTTTATGGGCTGAATCCAATAAGCATCGGAGGACCCAAAACCTTGGGTTCCTCGTGTTTCTTTGGTCATAATTTTGCCCTGTTCTACGAGGGGCAGTAATACTATTTGAGCAATTCTTTGTCCTTTATTAATGGTGGCCACATTATGAGGAGCATGAGCTAGTACTTTTATTTCCCCAGTATAATCTTGATCTATAACTCCAGGTGCGACCAAGAGACCTTTTATGGTGCTGCTACTTCGTCCCAGGAGGAGTCCCACTGTGCCTGGAGGCAGCGGTCCATAGACCCCCGTGGGTATGGTCTGCATTCCCATGGCTGGTGTTAGTACTGCATAGGTGGCGGAACTGAGGTCCAGTCCTGCACTCCCTGGGGTGGCTCGGAAGAGGTCACAAATGGATTGTTTACTGGGGGTTTCCCCAGGGTCTCCCCCTGCAGAGCCCCATATGTTTGCGGGGCCTGGGGTTGGCCCCTCCGCCAGTTTCCCGACGGGATGGTAGAGGCAAGGGGCCGTCCCTGCAGGTCTAGTTTCGATTTACAGTCTCGGGCCCAATGATTTCCCTTTTTGCATCTTGGGCAGCGCCCAGGACTAGGCCCTTGTGGCGGTCCCGCGGGTGCAGGGCGGCCTCCAGCGGCTCTTTGAGGACATTGACGAGTATAATGTCCCATCTGGCCACAGGAAAAGCAGCTTCCTGGAGGACCAGGGATTCTTCTCCCCTTTCCTTGCCCCGAGCCCTGCTGTTGCAAATACTGTTGCATGGTCTGCCCCCGTAAGGCAGCCGCAAGGGTCACCCCGGTGGTGTAAGAGGGCCCAATGTCCTGGCAAAGTCGAACATAGTCATTCAAAGTTCCTTTCTGACGGTAGGGGCGGAGGGCTGCCTGACAAGCTGAATTTGCATTCTCATAAGCTAGCTGCCGCACTATAATAACCCCTGCTTCCCTGTCCCCTAACAGCTTACCTGCCGTATCCAGCAGACGAGAGACAAAATCCTGATATAATTCATCTGCACCCTGTCTAATTTTTGTCAAATCCATAGTAACATTCTTGGTAGTGGGTAATTTTTTCCACGCTCTTTTGGCAGCCGCGGCTACCTGTGCATAAGTCCCCATTCTGTACTGAAGTTGGGCCGGTGTATCGGCAAAGGGGCCTTCCCCTAAAAGCCCTTGCAGGTCTGAGGGTATATTATTGCGCAGGTTAAGGCGGTGTACTTTTTCACATTGTTCTGTGTACTCAGATTTCCACAATAAGTAATCCCCTCCAGACAGACAGGCCCGAGCCAATAGCTTCCAATCATTGGGACACATAGTATATTCGGTGTCCAAGGCATCGAGAATGGCCTCCGTATAAGGTGCCGTGGGCCCATATTGGGCACAGGCAAGTTTAAGTTCCTTTAATTTTTTAAAATCAATAGGCCCATAAAATCTATGCGGGGGATTGTTGCCCTGCGCAGGCTGCTCAAAAATTGGATAACATATGGATGCTTCTTCTTCAAAGCCTTCTAATGACTCTCCCTGTTGCCGCGCCTGAGCTAAAGCCAATTGCAGCGATGACCTAGGTGGAATCTCTGTTTTTACTTTACTCCATCCGGGGTCGTTGATTTGACCCGGCCCTTTCTGTGCTAGGGCAAGCAGGGCTCGCTCTCGGGGGTCTGATATTTTAACCCCTGCCTGTCCAGCGTGCGGCAAGGCAGTCCTCGCTGCAGCAACACCAAAACCCGTCCCAGGGTAACTAGGGGGGTCATCTGTACCTTCTCTCATCCCGCCAGAGCCTGGACCCTGCAAGAGATCTCTCATCTGCTGCAACATTTCCTGCATCTCCTCTGCGGTAACTGCGGAGGGGGTAGGGCCAGACCTTTTTGTGCATTCCTCTGAAAGGAGTGCAAACTCCCCATATCTCTCTCTCTCATACTCTGCAGCAGCTTCTTCAAGATCTCCCTCTTCCTTTGGTGTAAGTCTATCAGGCCGACTATTGCCCACAAGGGGCCCCGGCTCAAGCGGGGGAGCAGTGGCCACATCCTCAGAGCGTGGATCTTTCACAGAGTCAGCACGGACCTCTAGGGGAGGATTCATGCGGGTGCCTTCATGGCGTGGGTCAAGGCTGTCCCTAACCAAATTCCAAAGAGAAAAAGTTTCTACTGGCATCTTTTGGGGTCCATGGGCCTGAAAATATCCCTGCAAGCGTTCTCCTACCTTATTCCAAGTTTCTAAATTCACCGTGCCCTCCTCAGGGAACCAGGGGCACACTTCCTCCACAAACTGCAAAAATGTACGCAGTTGTGAGGTACTAACCTTGGCGCCCCTAGAACGGAGCATTGTTTTTAAGACTTGTGCGAACAGCATTCTACTATTCTCCTGTCCCATAATTTCCTTACTCCCGATGTACTAACCGCCCTCTCCGCTACCGTGGTTGCACTTACCCAGTAGCAATGCGCGCTCCCCGAGCGGTGTCCTCTACCGTTGTCCCAGGTTTTCAGGTCCCTGTTCGGGCGCCACTTGCCAGGGCCAGCCGGCAGGCGAACGAGGACCTGATTGAGGGGGTGAGGATTAGAAAAGAAAGACTCATAGAAAAGGATGGGATCGGGAGGGCTACAGCCAAGGCAGAGCTGAGCTGAGCTGAGCCGGGCTGCGCGCCGAGTTTATTGATTACAAGCTTTTTATAGTGCACCCAGACCACAATACCCAAAACAGTGACCTTTTACCCAGTTCCTGCTCTGCACAAACATTCTTGTTTGTCTAGACACTCTGTCTCCAAGTCAAGGTCTTTGTGCAGGGTTTCTACTCCCTAAAGCAAAGGATACTATGTAATCTTAACCAAGCTACAGGAGGCAGAGGTGCTAGCTCTGCCGACCCACCCTGCGGGTCAACGTGCCAGAGATTTCTCTCTAAGGCGACGCTAGGGTCGGCGAGCCCCTGGAGAGACTCCAGGGCAGCACCCTGCAAGGGAGACTATTCATGAGGGGCAGCCAGCCGGCTCCCCACATCAGCCAGTAGGCTTTTGCTTGCCCCTTCAAAGTCTTTGTAGAAACGTGTGTTTTCACTGCTGGAATACGTTTTGGGATGCATTGTTTCAATCTCTTGCAAGCCTCATGTTGTTTCTTACACAATGTGGAAAAATAAGGAGTATGTTTCCCAAATCACTTGAAGTCCAGGAAAACGCACACTGCATCACTCTTGCACGAACACGCTCTTTCTCCTAATGTGTTGAGAACTTTCAACAAACCAGAAAAGAATGGTACTTTGCAGTGAAATTCAGACGGGTTTGTAGAAAAGTACATTTCTATTGGCTGCAGTGTGCAAAACCGTGATTGACTTCATGTTCTCGAGGAAAACCTTACATTTCCAAGTGACCTGAAGTAGGACTTTCCCAAAAAGATGTGTTTGCGTGTCTGTGGTGAAAGGAGCTCTAGGTTCTGTATTCAGTGCTGGAGAGTGACACACTCTACATAGGTTACACAGCGTTTTGAGAGCACGAACATGCTAAAAACTGAAACTGCTACAAGGTGTGTGTAGCGTGCAGAAAGAAGGCTTGTCATTTCAAAGAAAGAAGAGGAAACCAAAATCCCGGTAGTGAAATGAACACACCAGCATGGGAGATGTGCATGTGGACAGTTTCAAGCAGAGGCTCTTTGTGGACACTTGGAAACAGCGATGTGAAAAAATTTCGTACGAAGCGGGATTTGGCCAAAGTTGAAAGACCTTCCAACACCAACCCTAAAGTACTTAGCCAAACAATGAATGTTGCAATAAACTCCTGCAGGAAAGGTACATCTATGACACAACTCCCGAGCAGGTAGCTACATTCTGCACAGTACAAAATGCATATGAATTCCAGGCTGAAAACTCAATCCAGAAGGAAGCAATGCATGTGTTTCTCTCTGAAAGAACACTCAGCCACTAGGCTTTTGCTTGCTCCTTCAAAGTCTTTGTAGAAACGTGTGTTTTCACTGCTGGAAAAGGTTTGGGATGCATTGTTTCAATCTCTTGCAAGCCTCATGTTGTTTCTTACACAAGGGGGAAAAATAAGGAGTATGTTTCCCAAATCACTTGAACTCCAGGAAAACGCACACTGCATCACTCTTGCACGAACACGCTCTTTCTCCTAATGTGTTGAGAACTTTCAACAAACCAGAAAAGAAGGGTATTGTGCAGTGAAATTCAGACTGGTTTGTAGAAAAGTACATTTCTATTGGCTGCAGAGTGCAAAACCGTGATTGACCTCATGTTCTCGAGGAAAACCTTACATTTCCAAGTGACCTGAAGTAGGACTTTCACAAAAAGATGTGTTTGCGTGTCTGTGGTGAAAGGAGCTCTAAGTTGTGTATTCAGTACTGGAGAGTGACACGCTCTACATACCTTACACAGCGTTTTGAGAGCACCAACATGCTAAAAACTGAAACTGCTACAAGGTGTGTGTAGCGTGCAGAAAGAAGGCTTGTCATTTCAAAGAAAGAAGAGGAAACCAAAATCCAGGTAGTGAAACGAACACACCAGCATGGGAGATGTGCATGTGGACAGTTTCAAGCAGAGGCTCTTTGTGGACACTTGGAAACAGCGCTGTGAAAAAATTTCGTACGAAGCGGGATTTGGCCAAAGTTGAAAGACCTTCCAACACCAACCCTAAAGAACTTAGCCAAACAATGAATGTTGCAATAAACTCCTGCAGGAAAGGTACATCTATGACACAACTCCCGAGCAGGTAGCTACATTCTGCACAGTACAAAATGCATATGAATTCCAGGCTGAAAATTCAATCCACAAGGAAGCAATGTGTGTGTTTCTCTCTGAAAGAACACTCAGCCACTAGGCTTTTGCTTGATCCTTCAAAGTCTTTGTAGAAACGTGTGTTTTCACTGCTGGAAAAGGTTTGGGATGCATTGTTTCAATCTCTTGCAAGCCTCATGTTGTTTCTTACACAATGGGGAAAAATAAGGAGTATGTATCCCAAATCACTTGAAGTCCAGGAAAACGCACACTGCATCACTCTTGCACGAACACGCTCTTTCTCCTAATACGTTGAGAACTTTGAACAAACCAGAAAAGAAGGGTATTTTGCAGTGAAATTCAGACTGGTTTGTAGAAAAGTACATTTATATTGGCTGCAGATTGCAAAACCGTGATTGACTTTATGTTCTCGATGAAAACCTTACATTTCCAAGTGACCTGAAGTAGGACTTTCACAAAAAGATGTGTTTGCGTGTCTGTGGTGAAAGGAGCTCTAGGTTGTGTATTCAGTGCTGGAGAGTGACGCACTCTACATAGGTTACACAGCGTTTTGAGAGCACCAACATGCTAAAAACTGAAACTGCTACAAGGTGTGTGTAGCGTGCAGAAAGAAGGCTTGTCATTTCAAAGAAAGAAGAGGACACCAAAATCCAGGTAGTGAAACGAACACACCAGTATGGGAGATGTGCATGTGGACAGTTTCAAGCAGAGGCTCTTTGTGGACACTTGGAAACAGCGCTGTGAAAAAATTTCGTACGAAGCGGGATTTGGCCAAAGTTGAAAGACCTTCCAAAACCAACCCTAAAGAACTTAGCCAAACAATGAATGTTGCAATAAACTCCTGCAGGAAAGGTGCATCTATGACACAACTCCCGAGCAGGTAGCTACATTCTGCACAGTACAAAATGCATATGAATTCCAGGCTGAAAACTCACTCCAGAAGGAAACAATGCGTGTGTTTCTCTCTGAAAGAACACTCAGCCACTAGGCTTTTGCTTGCTCCTTCAAAGTCTTTGTAGAAACGTGTGTTTTCACTGCTGGAAAAGGTTTGGGATGCATTGTTTCAATCTCTTGCAAGCCTCATGTTGTTTCTTACACAATGTGGAAAAATAAGGAGTATGTTTCCCAAATCACTTGAAGTCCAGGAAAACACACACTGCATCACTCTTGCACAAACACGCTCTTTCTCCTAATGTATTGAGAACTTTCGACAAACCAGAAAAGAAGGGTATTTTGCAGTGAAATTCAGACGAGTTTGTAGAAAAGTACATTTCTATTGGATGCAGAGTGCAAAACCGTGATTGACTTCATGTTCTCGATGAAACCTTACATTTCCAAGTGACCTGAAGTAGGACTTTCCCAAAAAGATGTGTTTGCGTGTCTGTGGTGAAAGGAGCTCTAGGTTGTGTATTCAGTGCTGGAGAGTGACACACTCTACATAGGTTACACAGCGTTTTGAGAGCACCAACATGCTAAAAACTGAAACTGCTACAAGGTGTGTGTAGCGTGCAGAAAGAAGGCTTGTCATTTCAAAGAAAGAAGAGGAAACCAAAATCCAGGTAGTGAAACGAGCACACCAGTATGGGAGATGTGCATGTGGACAGTTTCAAGCAGCAGCTCTTTGTGGACACTTGGAAACAGCGCTGTGAAAAACTTTCGTACGAAGCGGGTTGGCCAAAGTTGAAAGACCTTCCAAAACGAACCCTAAAGAACTTAGCCAAACAATGAATGTTGAAAGAAGATCCTGCCGGACAGGTGCTTCTATGACACAACCCCCGAGCAGGTAGCTACATTCTACACAGTACAAAATACATATGAATTCATGCTGAAAACTCACCCGAGAAGGATGAAATGCTTGTGTTTCTCTCTGAAAGAACACTCAGCCAGTAGGCTTTTGCTTGCTCCTTCAAAGTCTTTGTAGAAACGTGTGTTTTCACTGCTGGAATACGTTTTGGGATGCATTGTTTCAATCTCTTGCAAGCCTCATGTTGTTTCTTACACAATGTGGAAAAATAAGGAGTATGTTTCCCAAATCACTTGAAATCCAGGAAAATGCACGCTGCATCACTCTTGCTCAAACACGCTCTTTCTTCTAATGTGTTGAGAACATTCACGATACCAGAAGAGAAGGGCATTTTGCAGTGAAATTCACACGGGTTTGTAGAAAAGTACATTTCTATTGGCTGCAGAGTGCAAAACCATGATGACTTCATATTCTCGATGAAATCCTTAATTTCCAACTGATCTGAAATAGGACTTTCACAAAAAGATCTCTTTGCGTGTCTGTGGTGAAAGGAGCTGTAAGATGTGTATTCAGAGTTGGAGAGTGACACACTGTACATTGCTTACACAGCGTTTTGAGAGCACCATGTTTCAAACTGAAACTGCTACAAGGTGTGTGTAGCGTGCAGAATGAAGACTTGTCATTTCAAAGAAAGAAGAGGAAACCAAAATCCACGTAGTGAAACGAGCACACCAGTAGGGGAGATGTGCATGTGGACAGTTTCCAGCATCACCTCTTTGTGGAAACTTGGAAACAGCTTTGTGAAAAAATTTCGTACGAAGCGGTATTTGGCCAAAGTTGAAAGACCTTCCAAAACCAACCCTAAAGAACTTAGCCAAACAATGAATGTTGCAATAAGCTCCTGCACAAAAGGTCCTTCTATGACACAACTCCTGAGGAGGTAGCTACATTCTGCACAGTAGAAAATGCCAATGAATTCAGGCTGATCACTCACTCCAGAAGGATGAAATGCATGTGTTTCTCTCTGAAACTACACTAAGCCACTGGGCTTTTGCTTGCTCCTTCAAGGTCTTTGTAGAAACGTGTGTTTTCACTGCTGGAATACGTTTTGAATGCATTGTTTCAATCTCTTGAAAGCCTCATATTGTTTCTTAGACAATCTGGAGAAACGCGGATTATGTTTCCCAAGTCACTTGAAATCGAGGAAACCGCACACTACATCACTCTTGCTCAAACACGCTCTTTCTCCTTATGTGGTGAGAACATTCAAGAAACCAGAAAAGAATGGTATTTTGATGTGAACTTCACATGGGTATGTACAGGATTTCATTTCTATTGGTTGCAGAGTGCAAAACCATGATTGACTTCATGTTCTCGATGAAAACCTTACATTTCCAACTGACCTGAAGTAGGATTTTCACAAAAAGATGTGTTTGCGTATCTGTGGTGAAAGGAGCTGTAAGATGTGTATTCAGAGTTGGAGAGTGACACACTCTACATAGGTTACACAACGTTTTGAGAGCACCAACATGCTTCAAACTGAAACTGCCACAAAGTGTGTGTAGCGTGCAGAAAGAAGGCTTGTCATTTCAAAGAAAGAAGAGGACACCAAAATCCAGGTAGTGAAACGAGCACACCAGTTTCGGACATATGCATGTGGAGAGTTTCAAGCAGCAGCTCTTTGTGGAAACTTGGCAACAGCGCTGTGAAAAACTTTCGTACGAAGCGGGTTGGCCAAAGTTGAAAGACCTTCCAAAACCAACCCTAAAGAACTTAGCCAAACAATGAATGTTGCAATAAACTCCGGCAGGAAAGGTGCATCTATGACACAACTCCCGAGCAGGTAGCTACATTCTGCACAGTACAAAATGCATATGAATTCCTGGCTGAAAACTCACTCCAGAAGGAAGCAATGCGTGTGTTTCTGTCTGAAAGAACACTCAGCCACTAGGCTTTTGCTTGCTCCTTCAAAGTCTTTGTAGAAACGTGTGTTTTCACTGCTGGAATACGTTTTGGGATGCATTGTTTCAATCTCTTGCAAGCCTCATGTTGTTTCTTACACAATGGGGAAAAATAAGGAGTATGTTTCCCAAATCACTTGAAGTCCAGGAAAACGCACACTGCATCACTCTTGCACGAACACGCTTTTTCTCCTAATGTGTTGAGAACTTTCAACAAACCAGAAGAGAAGGGTATTTTGCAGTGAAATTCAGACGGGTTTGTAGAAAAGTACATTTCTATTGGCTGCAGAGTGCAAAACCGTGATTGACTTCATGTTCTCGATGAAAACCTTACATTTCCAAGTGACCTGAAGTAGGACTTTCACAAAAAGATGTGTTTGCGTGTCTGTGGTGAAAGGAGCTCTAGGTTGTTTATTCAGTGCTGGAGAGTGACACACTCTACATAGGTTACACAGCGTTTTGAGAGCACCAACATGCTAAAAACTGAAACTGCTACAAGGTGTGTGTAGCGTGCAGAAAGAAGGCTTGTCATTTCAAAGAAAGAAGAGGAAACCAAAATCCAGGTAGTGAAACGAACACACCAGTATGGGGGATGTGCATGTGGACAGTTTCAAGCAGAGGCTCTTTGTGGACACTTGGAAACAGCGTTGTGAAAAAATTTCGTACGAAGCGGGATTTGGCCAAAGTTGAAAGACCTTCCAAAACCAACCCTAAAGAACTTAGCCAAACAATGAATGTTGCAATAAACTCCTGCAGGAAAGGTGCATCTATGACACAACTCCCGAGCAGGTAGCTACATTCTGCACAGTACAAAATGCATATGAATTCCAGGCTGAAAACTCACTCCAGAAGGAAGCAATGCGTGTGTTTCTCTCTGAAAGAACACTCAGCCAGTAGGCTTTTGCTTGCTCCTTCAAAGTCTTTGTAGAAACGTGTGTTTTCACTGCTGGAATACGTTTTGGGATGCATTGTTTCAATATCTTGCAAGCCTCATGTTGTTTCTTACACAATGGGGAAAAATAAGGAGTATGTTTCTCAAATCACTTGAAATCCAGGAAAATGCACACTGCATCACTCTTGCTCAAACACACTGTTTCTCCTAATGTGTTGAGAACTTTCTACAAACCAGAAACGAAAGGTATTTTGCAGTGAAATTCAGACGGGCATGTACAAGAGTTCATTTCTATTGGTTGCAGAGTGCAAAAGCATGATTGACTTCATGTTCTCGATGAAACCCTGACATATCTAAGTGACCTGAAGTAGGACTTTCACAAAAAGATGTGTTTGCGTGTCTGCGGTGAAACGTATTCCAGCAGTGAAAACTGAACTGTGTATTCAGTGCTGGAGAGTGACACACTCTACATAGGTTACACAGCGTTTTGAGAGCACCGACGTGCTTAAAACTGAAAGTGCTACTAGGTGTGTGTAGCATGCAGAATGAAGACTTGTCATTTCAAAGAAAGAAGAGGAAACCAAAATGCAGGTAGTGAAACGAGCACACCAGTATGGGTGACGTGCATGTGGACAGTTTCAAGCAGAGGCTCTTTGTGCAAACTTGGAAACAGCTTTGTGAAAAAATTTCGTACGAAACGGTATTTGGCCAAAGTTGAAAGACCTTCCAAAACCAACCCTAAAGAACTTAGCCAAACAATGAATGTTGCAATAAGCTCCTGCACGAAAGGTCCTTCTATGACACAACTCCTGAGGAGGTAGCTACATTCTGCACAGTACAAAATGCATGTGAATTCAGGCTGTATACTCACTCCAGAAGGATGAAATGCATGTGTTTCTCTCTGAAAGAACACTCAGCCACTGGGCTTTTGCTTGCTCCTTCAAGGTCTTTGTAGAAAGATGTGTTTTCACTGCTGGAATACGTTTTGAATGCATTGTTTCAATCTCTTGAAAGCCTCATATTGTTTCTTAGACAATCTGGAGAAACGCGGATTATGTTTCCCAAATCACTTGAAATCGAGGAAACCGCACACTACATCACTCTTGCTCAAACACGCTCTTTCTCCGTATGTGGTGAGAACATTCAAGAAACCAGAAAAGAATGGTATTTTGATGTGAAATTCACATGGGTATGTACAGGATTTCATTTCTATTGGTTGCAGAGTGCAAAACCATGATTGACTTCATGTTCTCGAAGAAAACCTTACATTTCCAACTGACCTGAAGTAGGATTTTCACAAAAAGATGTGTTTGCGTATCTGTGGTGAAAGGAGCTGTAAGATGTGTATTCACAGTTGGAGAGTGACACACTCTACATAGGTTACACAGCGTTTTGGAAGCACCAACATGCTTCAAACTGAAACTGCCACAAGGTGTGTGTAGCGTGCAGAAAGAAGGCTTGTCATTTCAAAGAAAGAAGAGGAAACCAAAATCCAGGTAGTGAAACGAGCACACCAGTATGGGAGATGTGCATGTGGACAGTTTCAAGCAGCAGCTCTTTGTGGACACTTGGAAACAGCGCTGTGAAAAACTTTCGTACGAAGCGGGTTGGCCAAAGTTGAAAGACCTTCCAAAACCAACCCTAAAGAACTTAGCCAAACAATGAATGTTGCAAGAACCTCCTGCCGGACAGGTGCTTCTATGACACAACCCCCGAGCAGGTAGCTACATTCTGCACAGTACAAAATACATAAGAATTCATGCTGAAAACTCACCCGAGAAGGATGAAATGCTTGTATTTCTCTCTGAAAGAACACTCAGCCAGTAGGCTTTTGCTTCCTCCATCAAAGTCTTTGTAGAAAGGTGTGTTTTCACTGCTGGAATACGTTTTGGAATGCATTGTTTCAATCTATTGCAAGCCTCATGTTGTTTCTTACACAATGTGGAAAAATAAGGAGTATGTTTCCCAAATCACTTGAAATCCAGGAAAATGCACACTGCATCACTCTTGCTCAAACACGCTGTTTCTCCTAATGTGTTGAGAACTTTCTACAAACCAGAAACTAAAGGTATTTTGCAGTGAAACTCAGACGGGCATTTACAAGAGTTCATTTCTATTGGTTGCAGAGTGCAAAAGCATGATTGACTTCATGTTCTTGATGGAACCCTGACATATCCAGTGACCTGAAGTCGGTCTTTCACAGAAAGATGTGTTTGCGTGTGTGCGGTGACAGGAGCTCTAACTTGTGTATTCAGTGCTGGAGAGTGACACACTATACATAAATTACACAGCGTTTTGAGAGCACCAACATGCTAAAAACTGAAACTGCTACAAGGTGAGTGTAGCCTGCAAAAAGAAGGCTTGTCATTTCAAAGAAAGAAGAGGAAACCAAAATCCAGGCAGTGAAAAGAAAACACCAGTTTGGGAGATGTGCATGTGGACAGTTTCAAGCAGCAGCTCTTTGTGGACACTTGGAAACAGCGCTGTGAAAAAATTTCGTATGAAGCTGCATTTGGCCAAAGTTGAAAGACCTTCCAAAACCAACCCTAAAGAACTTAGCCAAACAATGAATGTTGCAATAAGCTCCTGCAGGAAAGGTGCTTCTATGACACAACCCCCAAGCAGGTAGCTACATTCTGCACAGTACAAAATGCATATGAATTCCTGCCTGAAAACTCACCCGAGAAGGATGAAATGCGTGTGTTTCTCTCTGAAAGAACACTCAGCCAGTAGGCTTTTGCTTGCTCCTTCAAAGTTTTTGTAGAAACGTGTGTTTTCACTGCTGGAATACATTTCGGGATGCATTGTTTCAATCTCTTTCAACCCTCTTTTTGTTTCTTACACAATGTGGAAAAACAAGGAGTATGTTTCCCAAATCACTTGAAATCCAGGAAAACGCACACTACATCACTCTTGCTCAAACACACTCTTTTTGCTAATGCGTTGAGAACATTCAAGAAACCAGAAAAGAAGGGCATTTTGCAGTGAAATTCAGACGGGCATGTACAAGAGGTCATTTCTATTGGTTGCAGAGTGCAAAAGCATGATTGACTTCATGTTCTCGATGAAACCCTTACATTTCCAACTGACCTGAAGTAGGACGTTCACAAAAAGATGTGTTTGCGTGTCTGTGGTGAAAGGAGCTCTAAATTGTGTATTCAGTGCTGGAGAGTGACACACTCTACATAGGTTACACAGCGTTTTGAGAGCACCAACATGCTAAAAACTGAAACTGCTAGTAGGTGTGTGTAGCGTGCAGAAAGAAGGCTTGGCATTTCAAAGAAAGAAGAGGAAACCAAAATCCAGGTAGTGAAACGAGCACACCAGTATGGGAGATGTGCATGTGGACAGTTTAAAGCAGCAGCTCTTTGTGGACACTTGGAAACAGCGCTGAGAAAAAATTTTGTATGAAGCGGCATTTGGCCAAAGTTGAAAGACCTTCCAAAACCAACCCTAAAGAACTTAGCCAAACAATGAATGTTGCAATAAGCTCCTGCAGGAAAGGTGCATCTATGACACAACCCCCAAGCTGGTATCTACATTCTGCACAGTACAAAATGCATATGAATTCCAAGCTGAAAACTCTAGAAGGATGAAATGCATGTGTTTCTCTCTGAAAGAACACTCAGCCACTGGGCTTTTGCTTGCTCCTTCAAGGTCTTTGTAGAAACGTGTGTTTCCACTGCTGGAATACGTTTTGAATGCATTTTTTCAATCTCTTGAAAGCCTCATGTTTTTCTTACACAATGTGGAAAAATAAGGAGTATGTTTCCCAATCACTTGAAATCCAGGAAAATGCACACTGCATCACTCTTGCACAAACCTGCTCTTTCTCCTAATGTGTTGAGAACATTCAAGATACCAGAAGAGAAGGGCATTTTGCAGTGATTCACACGGGTTTGTAGAAAAGTACAGTTCTATTGGCTGCAGAGTGCAAAACCATGATGACTTCGTATTCTCGATGAAATCCTTAATTTCCAACTGATCTGAAATAGGACTTTCACAAAAAGATCTCTTTGCGTGTCTGTGGTTAAAGGAGCTGTAAGATGTGTATTCAGAGTTGGAGAGTGACACACTGTACATTGCTTACAGAGCGTTTTGAGAGCACCATGTTTCAAACTGAAACTGCTACAAGGTGTGTGTAGCGTGCAGAATGAAGGCTAGTCATTTCAAAGAAAGAAGAGGAAACCAAAATCCAGGTAGTGAAACGAGCACACCAGTAGGGGAGATGTGCATGTGGACAGTTTCCAGCATCACCTCTTTGTGGAAACTTGGAAACAGCTTTGTAAAAAATTTCGTACGAAGCGGTATTTGGCCAAAGTTGAAAGACCTTCCAAAACCAACCCTAAAGAACTTAGCCAAACAATGAATGTTGCAATAAGCTCCTGCACGAAAGGTCCTTCTATGACACAACTCCTGAGGAGGTAGCTACATTCTGCACAGTACAAAATGCAAATGAATTCAGGCTGAATACTCACTCCAGAAGGAAGAAATTCATGTGTTTCTCTCTGAAACTACACTCAGCCACTGGGCTTTTGCTTGCTCCTTCAAGGTCTTTGTAGAAACGTGTGTTTTCACTGCTGGAATACGTTTTGAATGCATTGTTTCAATCTCTTGAAAGCCTCATATTGTTTCTTAGACAATCTGGAGAAACGCGGATTATGTTTCCCAAATCACTTGAAATCGAGGAAACCGCACACTACATCACTCTTGCTCAAACACGCTCTTTCTCCTTATGTGGTGAGAACATTCAAGAAACCAGAAAAGAACGGTATTATGATGTGAAATTCACATGGGTATGTACAGGATTTCATTTCTATTGGTTGCATAGTGCAAAACCATGATTGACTTCATGTTCTCGATGAAAACCTTACATTTCCAACTGCCCTGAAGTAGGATTTTCACAAAAAGATGTGTTTGCGTATCTGTGGTGAAAGGAGCTGTAAGATGTGTATTCAGAGTTGGAGAGTGACACACTCTACATAGGTTACACAGCGTTTTGAGAGCACCAACATCCTAAAAACTGAAACTGCTACAAGGTGTGTGTAGCGTGCAGAAAGAAGGCTTGTCATTTCAAAGAAAGAAGAGGAAACCAAAATCCAGGTAGTGAAACGAACACACCAGTATGGGAGATGTGCATGTGGACAGTTTCAAGCAGAGGCTCCTTGTGAACACTTGGAAACAGCGCTGTGAAAAAATTTCATACGAAGAGGGATTTGGCGAAAGTTGAAAGACCTTCCAAAACCAACCCTAAAGAACTTAGCCAAACAATGAATGTTTCAATAAACTCCTGCAGGAAAGGTGCGTCTATGACACAACTCTCGAGCAGGTAGCTACATTCTGCACAGTACAAAATGCATATGAATTCCAGGCTGAAAACTCACTCCAGAAGGAATCAATGCGTGTGTTTCTCTCTGAAAGAACACTCAGCCACTAGGCTTTTGCTTGCTACTTCAAAGTCTTTGTAGAAACGTGTGTTTTCACTGCTGGAATACGTATTGGGATGCATTGTTTCAATCTCTTGCAAGCCTCATGTTGTTTCTTATACAATGGGGAAAAATAAGGAGTATGTTTCCCAAATCACTTGAAGTCCAGGAAAACTCACACTGCATCACTCTTGCACGAACACGCTCTTTCACCTAATGTGTTGAGAACTTTCAACAAACCAGAAAAGAAGGGTATTTTGCAGTGAAATTCATACGGGTTTGTAGAAAAGTACATTTCTATTGGCTGCAGAGTGCAAAACCGTGATTGACTTCATGTTCTCGATGAAAACCTTACATTTCCAAGTGACCTGAATTAGGACTTTCACAAAAAGTTGTGTTTGCGTGTCTGTGGTGAAAGGAGCTCTAGGTTGTGTATTCAGGGCTGGAGAGTGACACACTCTACATAGGTTACACAGCGTTTTGAGAGCACGAACATGCTAAAAACTGAAACTGCTACAAGGTGTGTGTAGCGTGCAGAAAGAAGGCTTGTCATTTCAAAGAAAGAAGAGGAAACCAAAATCCAGGTAGTGAAACGAACACACCAGTATGGGAGATGTGCATGTGGACAGTTTCAAGCAGAGACTCTTTGTGGACACTTGGAAACAGCGCTGTGAAAAAATTTCGTACGAAGCGGGATTTGGCCAAAGTTGAAAGACCTTCGAAAACCAACCCTAAAGAACTTAGCCAAACAATGAATGTTTCAATAAATTACTGCAGGAAAGGTGCATCTATGACACAGCCCCCGAGCAAGTAGCTACATTCTGCACAGTACAAAATGCATATGAATTCCAGGCGGAAAACTCACTCCAGAAGGAAGCAATGCGTGTGTTTCTCTCTGAAAGGACACTCAGCCAGTAGGCTTTCGCTTGCTCCTTAAAAGTCTTTGTAGAAACGTGTGTTTTCACTGCTGGAATATGTTTTGGGATGCGTCGTTTCAATGTCTTGAAATGCTCATGTTGTTTCTTACAAGTGTGGAAAAATAAGGAGTATGTTTCCCAAATTACTTGAAATCCAGGAAAACAGACACTGCATCACTCTTGCTCACACGCTCTTTCTCCTAATGTGTTGAGAACTTTAAACAAACCGGAAACTAAAGGCATTTTGCAGTGAAATTCAGACGGGTATGTGCAAAAGTACATTTCTATTGGCTGCGGAGTGCAAAACCATGATTGACTTCATGTTCTCGATGAAAACCTTACATTTCCAACTGACCTGAAGTAGGACTTTCACAAAAAGATGTGTTTGGGTGTCTGTGGTGAAACGAGCTGTAAGATGTGTATTCAGAGTTGGAGAGTGACACACTCTATATAGGTTACACAGCGTTTTGAGAGCACCAACATGCTTCAAACTGAAACTGCTACCGGGTGTGTGTAGCATGCAGAATGAAGGTTTGTCATTTCAAAGAAAGAAGAGGAAACCAAAATCCAGGTAGTGAAACGAGCACACCATTATGGGAGATGTGCATGTGGACAGTTTCTAGCAGCAGCTCTTTGTGGACACTAGGAAACAGCGCTGCGAAAAAATTTCGTACAAAGCGGGTTTTGGCCAAAGTTGAAAGACCTTCCAAAACCAACGCTAAAGAACTGAGCCAAACAATGAATGTTGCAATAAGCTCCAGCAGGAAGGGTGCTTCTATGACACAACCCCCAAGCAGGTAGCTACATTCTGCACAGTACAAAATGCATATTAATTTCTGTTGAAAACTCACCCCAGAAGGATTAAATGCATGTGTTTCTCTCAGAAAAAACACTCAGCCACTAGGCTTTTGCTTGCTCCTTCAAAGTCTTTGTAGAAACGTGTGTTTTCACTGCTGGATTACGTTTTGGGATGCATTGTTTCAATCTCTTGCAAGCCTCATGTTGTTTCTTACACAATGGGGAAAAATAAGGAGTATGTTTCCGAAATCTCTTGAAGTCCAGGAAAACGCACACTGCATCACTCTTGCACAAACACGCTCTTTCTCCTAATACGTTGAGAACTTTCAACAAACAAGAAGAGAAGGGTATTTTGCAGTGAAATTCAGACGGGTTTGTAGAAAAGTACATTCCTATTGGCTGCAGAGTGCAAAACCGTGATTGACTTCATGTTCTCGATGAAAACCTTACATTTCCAAGTGACCTGAAGTTGGACTTTCACAAAAAGATGTGTTTGCGTGTCTGTGGTGAAAGGAGCTCTAGGTTGTGTATTCAGGGCTGGAGAGTGACACACTCTACATAGGTTACACAGCGTTTTGAGAGCACGAACATGCTAAAAACTGAAACTACTACAAGGTGTGTGTAGCGTGCAGAAAGAAGGCTTGTCATTTCAAAGAAAGAAGAGGAAACCAAAATCCAGGTAGTGAAACGAACACACCAGTATGGGAGATGTGCATGTGGACAGTTTCAAGCAGAGGGTCTTTGTGGACACTTGGAAACAGCGCTGTGAAAAAATTTGGTACGAAGAGGGATTTGGCCAAAGTTGAAAGACCTTCCAAAACCAACCCTAAAGAACTTAGCCAAACAATGAATGTTTCAATAAACTCCTGCAGGAAAGGTGCGTCTATGACACAACTCCCGAGCAGGTAGCTACATTCTGCACAGTACAAAATGCATATGAATTCCAGGCTGAAAACTCACTCCAGAAGGAAGCAATGCGTGTGTTTCACTCTGAAAGAACAGTCAGCCACTAGGCTTTTGCTTGCTCCTTCAAAGTCTTTGTAGAAACGTGTGTTTTCACTGCTGGAATACGTTTTGGGATTCATTGTTTCAATCTCTTGCAAGCCTCATGTTGTTTCTTACACAATGGGGAAAAATAAGGAGTATGTTTCCCAAATCACTTGAAGTCCAGGAAAACGCACACTGCATCACTCTTGCACGAACACGCTCTTTCTCCTAATGTGTTGAGAACTTTCAACAAACCAGAAAAGAAGGGTATTTTCCAGTGAAATTCAGACGGGTTTGTAGAAAAGTACATTTCTATGGGCTGCAGAGTGCAAAACCGTGATTGACTTCATGTTCTCGATGAAAACCTTACATTTCCAAGTGACCTGTAGTAGGACTTTCACAAAAATATGTGGTTCCGTGTCTGTGGTGAAAGGAGCTCTAGGTTGTGTATTCAGTGCTGGAGAGTGACACACTGTACATAGGTTACACAGCGTTTTGGGAGCACCAACATGCTAAAAACTGAAACTGCTACAAGGTGTGTGTAGCGTGCAGAAAAAAGGCTTGTCATTTCAAAGAAAGAAGAGGAAACCAAAATCCATGTAGTGAAACGAACACACCAGTATGGGAGATGTGCATGTGGACAGTTTCAAACAGAGGCTCTTTGTGGACACTTGGAAACAGCGCTGTGAAAAAATTTGGTACGAAGAGGGATTTGGCCAAAGTTGAAAGACCTTCCAAAACCAACCCTAAAGAACTTAGCCAAACAATGAATGTTTCAATAAACTCCTGCAGGAAAGGTGCGTCTATGACACAACTCCCGAGCAGGTAGCTACATTCTGCACAGTACAAAATGCATATGAATTCCAGGCTGAAAACTCACTCCAGAAGGAAGCAATGCGTGTGTTTCTCTCTGAAAGAACACTCAGCCACTAGGCTTTTGCTTGCTCCTTCAAAGTCTTTGTAGAAACGTGTGTTTTCACTGCTGGAATACGTTTTGGGATGCATTGTTTCAATGTCTTGCAAGCCTCATGTTGTTTCTTACGCAATGGGGAAAAATAAGGAGTATGTTTCCCAAATCACTTGAAGTCCAGGAAAACGCACACTGCATCACTCTTGCACGAACACGCTCTTTCTCCTAATACGTTGAGAACTTTCAACAAAGAAGAAGAGAAGGGTATTTTGCAATGAAATTCAGACGGGTTTGTAGAAAAGTACATTTCTATGGGCTGCAGAGTGCAAAACCGTGATTGACTTCATGTTCTCGATGAAAACCTTACATTTCCAAGTGACCTGAATTAGGACTTTCACAAAAAGTTGTGTTTGCGTGTCTGTGGTGAAAGGAGCTCTAGGTTGTGTATTCAGGGCTGGAGAGTGACACACTCTACATAGGTTACACAGCGTTTTGAGAGCACGAACATGCTAAAAACTGAAACTGCTACAAGGTGTGTGTAGCGTGCAGAAAGAAGGCTTGTCATTTCAAAGAAAGAAGAGGAAACCAAAATCCAGGTAGTGAAACGAACACACCAGTATGGGAGATGTGCATGTGGACAGTTTCAAGCAGAGACTCTTTGTGGACACTTGGAAACAGCGCTGTGAAAAAATTTCGTACGAAGCGGGATTTGGCCAAAGTTGAAAGACCTTCCAAAACCAACCCTAAAGAACTTAGCCAAACAATGAATGTTTCAATAAATTACTGCAGGAAAGGTGCATCTATGACACAGCCCCCGAGCAAGTAGCTACATTCTGCACAGTACAAAATGCATATGAATTCCAGGCTGAAAACTCACTCCAGAAGGAAGCAATGCGTGTGTTTCTCTCTGAAAGAACACTCAGCCAGTAGGCTTTCGCTTGCTCCTTAAAAGTCTTTGTAGAAACGTGTGTTTTCACTGCTGGAATATGTTTTGGGATGCGTCGTTTCAATGTCTTGAAAGGCTCATGTTTTTCTTACAAGTGTGGAAAAATAAGGAGTATGTTTCCCAAATTACTTGAAATCCAGGAAAACAGACACTGCATCACTCTTGCTCAAACACGCTCTTTCTCCTAATGTGTTGAGAACTTTAAACAAACCGGAAACTAAAGGCATTTTGCAGTGAAATTCAGACGGGTATGTGCAAAAGTACATTTCTATTGGCTGCGGAGTGCAAAACCATGATTGACTTCATGTTCTCGATGAAAACCTTACATTTCCAACTGACCTGAAGTAGGACTTTCACAAAAAGATGTGTTTGGGTGTCTGTGGTGAAAGGAGCTGTAAGATGTGTATTCAGAGTTGGAGAGTGACACACTCTATATAGGTTACACAGCGTTTTGAGAGCACCAACATGCTTCAAACTGAAACTGCTACCGGGTGTGTGTACCATGCAGAATGAAGGTTTGTCATTTCAAAGAAAGAAGAGGAAACCAAAATCCAGGTAGTGAAACGAGCACAGCATTATGGGAGATGTGCATGTGGACAGTTTCTAGCAGCAGCTCTTTGTGGACACTAGGAAACAGCGCTGCGAAAAAATTTCGTACAAAGCGGGTTTTGGCCAAAGTTGAAAGACCTTCCAAAACCAACGCTAAAGAACTGAGCCAAACAATGAATGTTGCAATAAGCTCCAGCAGGAAAGGTGCTTCTATGACACAACCCCCAAGCAGGTAGCTACATTCTGCACAGTACAAAATGCATATTAATTTCTGTTGAAAACTCACCCCAGAAGGATTAAATGCATGTGTTTCTCTCAGAAAAAACACTCAGCCACTAGGCTTTTGCTTGCTCCTTCAAAGTCTTTGTAGAAACGTGTGTTTTCACTGCTGGATTACGTTTTGGGATGCATTGTTTCAATCTCTTGCAAGCCTCATGTTGTTTCTTACACAATGGGGAAAAATAAGGAGTATGTTTCCCAAATCTCTTGAAGTCCAGGAAAACGCACACTGCATCACTCTTGCACAAACACGCTCTTTCTCCTAATACGTTGAGAACTTTCAACAAACAAGAAGAGAAGGGTATTTTGCAGTGAAATTCAGACGGGTTTGTAGAAAAGTACATTCCTATTGGCTGCAGAGTGCAAAACCGTGATTGACTTCATGTTCTCGATGAAAACCTTACATTTCCAAGTGACCTGAAGTTGGACTTTCACAAAAAGGTGTGTTTGCGTGTCTGTGGTGAAAGGAGCTCTAGGTTGTGTATTCAGGGCTGGAGAGTGACACAATCTACATAGGTTACACAGCGTTTTGAGAGCACGAACATGCTAAAAACTGAAACTACTACAAGGTGTGTGTAGCGTGCAGAAAGAAGGCTTGTCATTTCAAAGAAAGAAGAGAAAACCAAAATCCAGGTAGTGAAACGAACACACCAGTATGGGAGATGTGCATGTGGACAGTTTCAAGCAGAGGCTCTTTGTGGACACTTGGAAACAGCGCTGTGAAAAAATTTGGTACGAAGAGGGATTTGGCCAAAGTTGAAAGACCTTCCAAAACCAACCCTAAAGAACTTAGCCAAACAATGAATGTTTCAATAAACTCCTGCAGGAAAGGTGCGTCTATGACACAACTCCCGAGCAGGTAGCTACATTCTGCACAGTACAAAATGCATATGAATTCCAGGCTGAAAACTCACTCCAAAAGGAAACAATGCGTGTGTTTCTCTCTGAAAGAACACTCAGCCACTAGGCTTTTGCTTGCTCCTTCAAAGTCTTTGTAGAAACGTGTGTTTTCACTGCTGGAATACGTTTTGGGGTGCATTGTTTCAATCTCTTGCAAGCCTCATGTTGTTTCTTACACAATGGGGAAAAATAAGGAGTATGTTTCCCAAATCACTTGAAGTCCAGGAAAACGCACACTGCATCACTCTTGCACGAACACGCTCTTTCTCCTAATACGTTGAGAACTTTCAACAAACAAGAAGAGAAGGGTATTTTGCAGTGAAATTCAGACGGGTTTGTAGAAAAGTACATTTCTATGGGCTGCAGAGTGCAAAACCGTGATTGACTTCATGTTCTCGATGAAAACCTTACATTTCCAAGTGACCTGAAGTAGGACTTTCACAAAAAGATGTGTTTCCGTGTCTGTGGTGAAAGGAGCTCTAGGTTGTGTATTCAGTGCTGGAGAGTGACACACTCTACATAGTTTACACAGCGTTTTGAGAGCACCAACATGCTAAAAACTGAAACTGCTACAAGGTGTGTGTAGCGTGCAGAAAGAAGGCTTGTCATTTCAAAGAAAGAAGAGGAAACCAAAATCCAGGTAGTGAAACGAACACACCAGTATGGGAGATGTGCATGTGGACAGTTTCAAGCAGAGGCTCTTTGTGGACACTTGGAAACAGCGCTGTGAAAAAATTTCGTATGAAGCGGGATTTGGCCAAAGTTGAAAGACCTTCCAAAACCAACCCTAAAGAACTTAGCCAAACAATGAATGTTTCAATAAACTCCTGCAGGAAAGGTGCGTCTGTGACACAACTCCCGAGCAGGTAGCTACATTCTGCACAGTACAAAATGCATATGAATTCCAGGCTGAAAACTCACTCCAGAAGGAAGCATGCGTGTGTTTCTCTCTGAAAGAACACTCAGCCACTAGGCTTTTGCTTGCTCCTTCAAAGTCTTTGTAGAAACGTGTGTTTTCACTGCTGGAATACGTTTTGGGGTGCATTGTTTCAATCTCTTGCAAGCCTCATGTTGTTTCTTACACAATGGGGAAAAATAAGGAGTATGTTTCCCAAATCACTTGAAGTCCAGGAAAACGCACACTGCATCACTCTTGCACGAACACGCTCTTTCTCCTAATACGTTGAGAACTTTCAACAAACAAGAAGAGAAGGGTATTTTGCAGTGAAATTCAGACGCGTTTGTAGAAAAGTACATTTCTATGGGCTGCAGAGTGCAAAACCGTGATTGACTTCATGTTCTCGATGAAAACCTTACATTTCCAAGTGACCTGAAGTAGGACTTTCACAAAAAGATGTGTTTCCGTGTCTGTGGTGAAAGGAGCTCTAGGTTGTGTATTTAGTGCTGGAGAGTGACACACTCTACATAGTTTACACAGCGTTTTGAGAGCACCAACATGCTAAAAACTGAAACTGCTACAAGGTGTGTGTAGCGTGCAGAAAGAAGGCTTGTCATTTCAAAGAAAGAAGAGGAAACCAAAATCCAGGTAGTGAAACGAACACACCAGTATGGGAGATGTGCATGTGGACAGTTTCAAGCAGAGGCTCTTTGTGGACACTTGAAAACAGCGCTGTGAAAAAATTTCGTATGAAGCGGGATTTGGCCAAAGTTGAAAGACCTTCCAAAACCAACCCTAAAGAACTTAGCCAAACAATGAATGTTTCAATAAACTCCTGCAGGAAAGGTGCGTCTGTGACACAACTCCCGAGCAGGTAGCTACATTCTGCACAGTACAAAATGCATATGAATTCCAGGCTGAAAACTCACTCCAGAAGGAAGCAATGCGTGTGTTTCTCTCTGAAAGAACACTCAGCCACTAGGCTTTTGCTTGCTCCTTCAAAGTCTTTGTAGAAACGTGTGTTTTCACTGCTGGAATACGTTTTGGGATGCATTGTTTTAATCTCTTGCAAGCCTCATGTTGTTTCTTACACAATGGGGAAAAATAAGGACTATGTTTCCCAAATCACTTGAAGTCCAGGAAAACGCACACTGCATCACTCTTGCACGAACACCCTCTTTCTCCTAATGTGTTGAGAACTTTCAACAAACCAGAAGAGAAGGGTATTTTCCAGTGAAATTCAGACGGGTTTGTAGAAAAGTACATTTCTATGGGCTGCAGAGTGCAAAACCGTGATGGACTTCATGTTCTCGATGAAAACCTTACATTTCCAAGTGACCTGAAGTAGGACTTTCACAAAGAGATGTGTTTGCGTGTCTGTGGTGAAAGGAGCTCTAGGTTGTGTATTTAGTGCTGGAGAGTGACACACTCTACATAGGTTACACAGCGTTTTGAGAGCACCAACATGCTAAAAACTGAAACTGCTACAAGGTGTGTGTAGCGTGCAGAAAGAAGGCTTGTCATTTCAAAGAAAGAAGAGGAAACCAAAATCCAGGTAGTGAAACGAACACACCACTCTGGGAGATGTGCATGTGGACAGTTTCAAGCAGTGGCTCTTTGTGGACACTTGGAAACAGCGCTGTGAAAAAATTTCGTACGAAGCGGGATTTGGCCAAAGTTGAAAGACCTTCCAAAACCAATCCTAAAGAACTTAGCCAAACAATGAATGTTTCAATAAACTCCTGCAGGAAAGGTGCGTCTATGACACAACTCCCGAGCAGGTAGCTACATTCTGCACAGTACAAAATGCATATGAATTCCAGGCTGAAAACTCACTCCAGAAGGAAGCAATGCGTGTGTTTCTCTCTGAAAGAACACTCAGCCACTTGGCTTTTGCTTGCTCCTTCAAAGTCTTTGTAGAAACGTGTGTTTTCACTGCTGGAATACGTTTTGGGATGCATTGTTTCAATCTCTTGCAAGCCTCATGTTGTTTCTTACACAATGGGGAAAAATAAGGAGTATGTTTCCCAAATCACTTGAAGTCCAGGAAAACGCACACTGCATCACTCTTGCACGAACACGCTCTTTCTCCTAATGTGTTGAGAACTTTCAACAAACAAGAAGAGAAGGGTATTTTGCAGTGAAATTCAGACGGGTTTGTAGAAAAGTACATCTCTATGGGCTGCAGAGTGCAAAACCGTGATTGACTTCATGTTCTCGATGAAAACCTTACATTTCCAAGTGACCTGAAGTAGGACATTCACAAAAAGATGTGTTTCCGTGTCTGTGGTGAAAGGAGCTCTAGGTTGTGTATTCAGTGCTGGAGAGTGACACACTCTACATAGGTTACACAGCGTTTTGAGAGCACCAACATGCTAAAAACTGAAACTGCTACAAGGTGTGTGTAGCGTGCAGAAAGAAGGCTTGTCATTTCAAAGAAAGAAGAGGAAACCAAAATCCAGGTAGTGAAACGAACACACCAGTATGGGAGATGTGCATGTGGACAGTTTCAAGCAGAGGCTCTTTGTGGACACTTGGAAACAGCGCTGTGAAAAAATTTCGTATGAAGCGGGATTTGGCCAAAGTTGAAAGACCTTCCAAAACCAACCCTAAAGAACTTAGCCAAACAATGAATGTTTCAATAAACTCCTGCAGGAAAGGTGCGTCTATGACACAACTCCCGAGCAGGTAGCTACATTCTGCACAGTACAAAATGCATATGAATTCCAGGCTGAAAACTCACTCCAGAAGGAAGCAATGCGTGTGTTTCTCTCTGAAAGGACACTCAGCCAGTAGGCTTTTGCTTGCTCCTTCAAAGTCTTTGTAGAAACGTGTGTTTTCACTGCTGGAATACGTTTTGGGATGCATTGTTTCAATCTCTTGCAAGCCTCATGTTGTTTCTTACACAATGGGGAAAAATAAGGAGTATGTTTCCCAAATCACTTGAAGTCCAGGAAAACGCACACTGCATCACTCTTGCACGAACACGCTCTTTCTCCTAATACGTTGAAAACTTTCAACAAACAAGAAGAGAAGGGTATTTTGCAGTGAAATTCAGACGGGTTTGTAGAAAAGTACATTTCTATGGGCTGCAGAGTGCAAAACCGTGATTGACTTCATGTTCTCGATGAAAACCTTACATTTCCAAGTGACCTGAAGTAGGACTTTCACAAAAAGATGTGTTTGGGTGTCTGTGGTGAAAGGAGCTGTAAGATGTGTATTAAGACTTGTAGAGTGACACACTCTATATAGGTTACACAGCGTTTTGAGAGCACCAACATGCTTCAAACTGAAACTGCTACCGGGTGTGTGTAGCATGCAGAATGAAGGTTTGTCATTTCAAAGAAAGAAGAGGAAACCAAAATCCAGGTAGTGAAACGAGCACACCATTATGGGAGATGTGCATGTGGACAGTTTCTAGCAGCAGCTCTTTGTGGACACTAGGAAACAGCGCTGCGAAAAAATTTCGTACAAAGCGGGATTTGGCCAAAGTTGAAAGACCTTCCAAAACCAACGCTAATGAACTGAGCCAAACAATGAATGTTGCAATAAGCTCCAGCAGGAAAGGTGCTTCTATGACACAACCTCCAAGCAGGTAGCTACATTCTACACAGTACAAAATGCATATTAATTTCTGTTGAAAACTCACCCCAGAAGGATTAAATGCATGTGTTTCTCTCAGAAAAAACACTCAGCCACTAGGCTTTTGCTTGCTCCTTCAAACTCTTTGTAGAAACGTGTGTTTTCACTGCCTGAATACATTTTGGGATGCATTGTTTCAATCTCTTGCAAGCCTCATGTTGTATCTTACACAATGTGGAAAAATAAGGAGTATGTTTCCCAAATCACTTGAAATCCAGGAAAACGCACACTGCATCACTCTTGCACAAACACGCTCTTTCTCCTAAAGTGTTGAGAACTTTCCACAAACCAGAAAATAAAGGCATTTTGCAGTGAAATTCAGACGGGCATGTACAAGAGGTCATTTCTATTGGTTGCAGAGTGCAAAAGCATGATTGACTTCATGTTCTTGCTGAAAACCTTACATTTAAAACTGACCTGAAGTAGGACTTTCACAGAAAGATGTGTTTGCGTGTCTGTGGTGAAAGGAGCCCTAAGTTGTGTAATCACTGCTGGAGAGTGACACACTCTATATAGGTTACACAGCGTTTTGAGAGCACCAACATGCTAAACACTGAAACTGCTACAAGGTGTGTGTAGCGTGCAGAAAGAAGGCTTGTCATTTCAAAGAAAGAAGAGGAAACCAAAATCCAGGTAGTGAAACGAACACACCAGTATGGGAGATGTGCATGTGGACAGTTTCAAGCAGAGGCTCTTTGTGGACACTTGGAAACAGCGCTGTGAAAAAATTTCGTACGAAGCGGGATTTGGCCAAAGTTGAAAGACCTTCCAAAACCAACCCTAAAGAACTTAGCCAAACAATCAATGTTGCATAAAACTTCTGCAGGAAAGGTGCATCTATGACACAACTCCCAAACAGGTAGCTACATTCTGCACAGTACAAAATGCATATGAATTCCATGCTGAAAACTCATTCCAGAAGGAAGCAATGCGTGTGTTTCTCTCTGAAAGAACACTCAGCCACTAGGCTTTTGCTTGCTCCTTCAAAGTCTTTGTATAAACGTGTGTTTTCACTGCTGGAATACGTTTTGGGATGCATTGTTTCAATCTCTTGCAAGCCTCATGTTGTTTCTTACACAATGGGGAAAAATAAGGAGTATGTTTCCCAAATCACTTGAAGTCCAGGAAAACGCACACTGCATCAGTCTTGCACGAACACGCTCTTTCTCCTAATACGTTGAGAACTTTCAACAAACAAGAAGAGAAGGGTATTTTGCAGTGAAATTCAGACGGGTTTGTAGAAAAGTACATTTCTATTGGCTGCAGAGTGCAAAACCGTGAATGACTTCATGTTCTCGATGAAAACCTTACATTTCCAAGTGACCTGAAGTTGGACTTTCACAAAAAGATGTGTTTGCGTGTCTGTGGTGAAAGGAGCTCTAGGTTGTGTATTCAGTGCTGGAGAGTGACACACTCTACATAGGTTACACAGCGTTTTGAGAGCACCAACATGCTAAAAACTGAAACTGCTACAAGGTGTGTGTAGCGTGCAGAAAGAAGGCTTGTCATTTCAAAGAAAGAAGAGGAAACCAAAATCCAATTAGTGAAACGAACACACCAGTATGGGAGATGTGCATGTGGACAGTTTCAAGCAGAGGCTTTTTGTGGACACTTGGAAACAGCGCTGTGAAAAAATTTCATACGAAGAGGGATTTGGCGAAAGTTGAAAGACCTTCCAAAACCAACCCTAAAGAACTTAGCCAAACAATGAATGTTTCAATAAACTCCTGCAGGAAAGCTGCGTCTATGACACAACTCCCGAGCAGGTAGCTACATTCTGCACAGTACAAAATGCATATGAATTCCAGGCTGAAAACTCACTCCAGAAGGAAGCAATGCGTGTGTTTCTCTCTGAAAGGACACTCAGCCAGTAGGCTTTTGCTTGCTCCTTCAAAGTCTTTGTAGAAACGTGTGTTTTCACTGCTGGAATACGTTTTGGGATGCATTGTTTCAATCTCTTGCAAGCCTCATGTTGTTTCTTACACAATGGGGAAAAATAAGGAGTATGTTTCCCAAATCACTTGAAGTCCAGGAAAACGCACACTGCATCACTCTTGCACGAACACGCTCTCTCTCCTAATACGTTGAGAACTTTCAACAAAGAAGAAGAGAAGGGTATTTTGCAGTGAAATTCAGACGGGTTTGTAGAAAAGTACATTTCTATGGGCTGCAGAGTGCAAAACCGTGATTGACTTCATGTTCTCGATGAAAACCTTACATTTCCAAGTGACCTGAAGTTGGACTTTCACAAAAAGATGTGTTTGCATGTCTGTGGTGAAAGGAGCTCTAGGTGGTGTATTCAGTGCTCGAGAGTGACACACTCTACATAGGTTACACAGCGTTTTGAGAGCACCAACATCCTAAAAACTGAAACTGCTACAAGGTGTGTGTAGCGTGCAGAAAGAAGGCTTGTCATTTCAAAGAAAGAAGAGGAAACCAAAATCCAGGTAGTGAAACGAACACACCAGTATGGGAGATGTGCATGTGGACAGTTTCAAACAGAGGCTCTTTGTGGACACTTGGAAACAGCGCTGTGAAAAAATTTGGTACGAAGAGGGATTTGGCCAAAGTTGAAAGACCTTCCAAAACCAACCCTAAAGAACTTAGCCAAACAATGAATGTTTCAATAAACTCCTGCAGGAAAGCTGCGTCTATGACACAACTCCCGAGCAGGTAGCTACATTCTGCACAGTACAAAATGCATATGAATTCCAGGCTGAAAACTCACGCCAGAAGGAAGCAATGCGTGTGTTTCTCTCTGAAAGGACACTCAGCCAGTAGGCTTCTGCTTGCTCCTTCAAAGTCTTTGTAGAAACGTGTGTTTTCACTGCTGGAATACGTTTTGGGATGCATTGTTTCAATCTCTTGCAAGCCTCATGTTGTTTCTTACACAATGGGGAAAAATAAGGAGTATGTTTCCCAAATCACTTGAAGTCCAGGAAAACGCACACTGCATCACTCTTGCACGAACACGCTCTTTCTCCTAATACGTTGAGAACTTTCAACAAACAAGAAGAGAAGGGTATTTTGCAGTGAAATTCAGACGGGTTTGTAGAAAAGTACATTTCTATGGGCTGCAGAGTGCAAAACCGTGATTGACTTCATATTCTCGATGAAAACCTTACATTTCCAAGTCACCTGAAGTAGGACTTTCACAAAAAGTTGTGTTTGCGTGTCTGTGGTGAAAGGAGCTCTAGGTTGTGTATTCAGGGCTGGAGAGTGACACACTCTACATAGGTTACACAGTGTTTTGAGAGCACCAACATGCTAAAAACTGAAACTGCTACAAGGTGGTGTAGCGTGCAGAAAGAAGGCTTGTCATTTCAAAGAAAGAAGAGGAAACCAAAATCCAGGTAGTGAAACGGACACACCAGTATGGGAGATGTGCATGTGGACAGTTTCAAGCAGAGGCTCTTTGTGGACACTTGGAAACAGCGCTGTGAAAAAATTTAGTACGAAGCGGGATTTGGCCAAAGTTGAAAGACGTTCCGAAACCAACCCTAAAGAACTTAGCCAAACAATGAATGTTTCAATAAACTACTGCAGGAAAGGTGCATCTATGACACAACTCCCGAGCAGGTAGCTACATTCTGCACAGTACAAAATGCATATGAATTCCAGTCTGAAAACTCACTCCAGAAGGAAGCAATGCGTGTGTTTCTCTCTGAAAGAAGACTCAGCCACTAGGCTTTTGCTTGCTCCTTCAAAGACTTTGTAGAAACGTGTGTTTTCACTGCTGGAATACGTTTTGGGATGCATTGTTTCAATCTCTTGCAAGCCTCATGTTGTTTCTTACACAATGGGGAAAAATAAGGAGTATGTTTCCCAAATCACTTGAAGTCCAGGAAAACGCACACTGCATCACTCTTGCACGAACACGCTCTTTCTCCTAATACGTTGACAACTTTCACCAAACAAGAAGAGAAGGGTATTTTGCAGTGAAATTCAGACGGGTTTGTAGAAAAGTACATTTCTATGGGCTGCAGAGTGCAAAACCGTGATTGACTTCATGTTCTCGATGAAAACCTTACATTTCCAAGTGACCTGAAGTTGGACTTTCACAAAAAGATGTGTTTGCGTGTCTGTAGTGAAAGGAGCTCTAGGTTGTGTATTCAGTGCTCGAGAGTGACACACTCTACATAGGTTACACAGCGTTTTGAGAGCACCAACATCCTAAAAACTGAAACTGCTACAAGGTGTGTGTAGCGTGCAGAAAGAAGGCTTGTCATTTCAAATAAAGAAGAGGTAACCAAAATCCAGGTAGTGAAACGAACACACCAGTATGGGAGATGTGCATGTGGACAGTTTCAAGCAGAGGCTCTTTGTGGACACTTGGAAACAGCGCTGTGAAAAAATTTCGTACGAAGCGGGATTTGGCCAAAGTTGAAAGACCTTCCAAAACCAACCCTAAAGAACTTAGCCAAACAATGAATGTTTCAATAAACTCCTGCAGGAAAGGTGCGTCTATGACACAACTCCCGAGCAGGTAGCTACATTCTGCACAGTACAAAATGCATATGAATTCCAGTCTGAAAACTCACTCCAGAAGGAAGCAATGCGTGTGTTTCTCTCTGAAAGAAGACTCAGCCACTAGGCTTTTGCTTGCTCCTTCAAAGTCTTTGTAGAAACGTGTGTTTTCACTGCTGGAATACGTTTTGGGATGCATTGTTTCAATCTCTTGCAAGCCTCATGTTGTTTCTTACACAATGGGGAAAAATAAGGAGTATGTTTCCCAAATCACTTGAAGTCCAGGAAAACGCACACTGCATCACTCTTGCACGAACACGCTCTTTCTCCTAATACGTTGAGAACTTTCAACAAACAAAAAGAGAAGGGTATTTTGCAGTGAAATTCAGACGGGTTTGTAGAAAAGTACATTTCTATGGGCTGCAGAGTGCAAAACCGTGATTGACTTCATGTTCTCGATGAAAACCTTACATTTCCAAGTGACCTGAAGTTGGACTTTCACAAAAAGATGTGTTTGCATGTCTGTGGTGAAAGGAGCTCTAGGTTGTGTATTCAGTGCTCGAGAGTGACACACTCTACATAGGTTACACAGCGTTTTGAGAGCACCAACATCCTAAAAACTGAAACTGCTACAAGGTGTGTGTAGCGTGCAGAAAGAAGGCTTGTCATTTCAAAGAAAGAAGAGGAAACCAAAATCCAGGTAGTGAAACGAACACACCAGTATGGGAGATGTGCATGTGGACAGTTTCAAGCAGAGGCTCCTTGTGAACACTTGGAAACAGCGCTGTGAAAAAATTTCATACGAAGAGGGATTTGGCGAAAGTTGAAAGACCTTCCAAAACCAACCCTAAAGAACTTAGCCAAACAATGAATGTTTCAATAAACTCCTGCAGGAAAGGTGCGTCTATGACACAACTCTCGAGCAGGTAGCTACATTCTGCACAGTACAAAATGCATATGAATTCCAGGCTGAAAACTCACTCCAGAAGGAATCAATGCGTGTGTTTCTCTCTGAAAGAACACTCAGCCACTAGGCTTTTGCTTGCTACTTCAAAGTCTTTGTAGAAACGTGTGTTTTCACTGCTGGAATACGTATTGGGATGCATTGTTTCAATCTCTTGCAAGCCTCATGTTGTTTCTTATACAATGGGGAAAAATAAGGAGTATGTTTCCCAAATCACTTGAAGTCCAGGAAAACGCACACTGCATCACTCTTGCACGAACACGCTCTTTCACCTAATGTGTTGAGAACTTTCAACAAACCAGAAAAGAAGGGTATTTTGCAGTGAAATTCAGACGGGTTTGTAGAAAAGTACATTTCTATTGGCTGCAGAGTGCAAAACCGTGATTGACTTCATGTTCTCGATGAAAACCTTACTTTTCCAAGTGACCTGAAGTAGGACTTTCACAAAAAGATGTGTTTGCGTGTCTGTGGTGAAAGGAGCTCTAGGTTGTTTATTTAGTGCTGGAGAGTGACACACTCTACATAGGTTACACAGCGTTTTGAGAGCACCAACATGCTAAAAACTGAAACTGCTACAAGGTGTGTGTAGCGTGCAGAAAGAAGGCTTGTCATTTCAAAGAAAGAAGAGGAAACCAAAATCCAGGTAGTGAAACAAACACACCAGTATGGGAGATGTGCATGTGGACAGTTTCAAGCAGAGGCTCTTTGTGGACACTTGGAAACAGCGCTGTGAAAAAATTTAGTACGAAGCGGGATTTGGCCAAAGTTGAAAGACCTTACAAAACCAACCCTAAAGAACTTAGCCAAACAATGAATGTTTCAATAAACTCCTGCAGGAAAGGTGCGTCTATGACACAACTCCCGAGCAGGTAGCTACATTCTGCACAGTACAAAATGCATATGAATTCCAGGCTGAAAACTCACTCCAGAAGGAAGCAATGCGTGTGTTTCTCTCTGAAAGGACACTCAGCCAGTAGGCTTTTGCTTGCTCCTTCAAAGTCTTTGTAGAAACGTGTGTTTTCACTGCTGGAATACGTTTTGGGATGCATTGTTTCAATCTCTTGCAAGCCTCATGTTGTTTCTTACGCAATGGGGAAAAATAAGGAGTATGTTTCCCAAATCACTTGAAGTCCAGGAAAACGCACACTGCATCACTCTTGCACGAACACGCTCTTTCTCCTAATACGTTGAGAACTTTCAACAAACAAGAAGAGAAGGGTATTTTGCAGTGAAATTCAGACGGGTTTGTAGAAAAGTACATTTCTATGGGCTGCAGAGTGCAAAACCGTGATTGACTTCATGTTCTCGATGAAAACCTTACATTTCCAAGTGACCTGAATTAGGACTTTCACAAAAAGTTGTGTTTGCGTGTCTGTGGTGAAAGGAGCTCTAGGTTGTGTATTCAGGGCTGGAGAGTGACACACTCTACATAGGTTACACAGCGTTTTGAGAGCACGAACATGCTAAAAACTGAAACTGCTACAAGGTGTGTGTAGCGTGCAGAAAGAAGGCTTGTCATTTCAAAGAAAGAAGAGGAAACCAAAATCCAGGTAGTGAAACGAACACACCAGTATGGGAGATGTGCATGTGGACAGTTTCAAGCAGAGACTCTTTGTGGACACTTGGAAACAGCGCTGTGAAAAAATTTCGTACGAAGCGGGATTTGGCCAAAGTTGAAAGACCTTCCAAAACCAACCCTAAAGAACTTAGCCAAACAATGAATGTTTCAATAAATTACTGCAGGAAAGGTGCATCTATGACACAGCCCCCGAGCAAGTAGCTACATTCTGCACAGTACAAAATGCATATGAATTCCAGGCTGAAAACTCACTCCAGAAGGAAGCAATGCGTGTGTTTCTCTCTGAAAGGACACTCAGCCAGTAGGCTTTCGCTTGCTCCTTAAAAGTCTTTGTAGAAACGTGTGTTTTCACTGCTGGAATATGTTTTGGGATGCGTCGTTTCAATGTCTTGAAAGGCTCATGTTGTTTCTTACAAGTGTGGAAAAATAAGGAGTATGTTTCCCAAATTACTTGAAATCCAGGAAAACAGACACTGCATCACTCTTGCTCACACGCTCTTTCTCCTAATGTGTTGAGAACTTTAAACAAACCGGAAACTAAAGGCATTTTGCAGTGAAATTCAGACGGGTATGTGCAAAAGTACATTTCTATTGGCTGCGGAGTGCAAAACCATGATTGACTTCATGTTCTCGATGAAAACCTTACATTTCCAACTGACCTGAAGTAGGACTTTCACAAAAAGATGTGTTTGGGTGTCTGTGGTGAAAGGAGCTGTAAGATGTGTATTCAGAGTTGGAGAGTGACACACTCTATATAGGTTACACAGTGTTTTGAGAGCACCAACATGCTTCAAACTGAAACTGCTACCGGGTGTGTGTAGCATGCAGAATGAAGGTTTGTCATTTCAAAGAAAGAAGAGGAAACCAAAATCCAGGTAGTGAAACGAGCACACCATTATGGGAGATGTGCATGTGGACAGTTTCTAGCAGCAGCTCTTTGTGGACACTAGGAAACAGCGCTGCGAAAAAATTTCGTACAAAGCGGGTTTTGGCCAAAGTTGAAAGACCTTCCAAAACCAACGCTAAAGAACTGAGCCAAACAATGAATGTTGCAATAAGCTCCAGCAGGAAGGGTGCTTCTATGACACAACCCCCAAGCAGGTAGCTACATTCTGCACAGTACAAAATGCATATTAATTTCTGTTGAAAACTCACCCCAGAAGGATTAAATGCATGTGTTTCTCTCAGAAAAAACACTCAACCACTAGGCTTTTGCTTGCTCCTTCAAAGTCTTTGTAGAAACGTGTGTTTTCACTGCTGGATTACGTTTTGGGATGCATTGTTTCAATCTCTTGCAAGCCTCATGTTGTTTCTTACACAATGGGGAAAAATAAGGAGTATGTTTCCGAAATCTCTTGAAGTCCAGGAAAACGCACACTGCATCACTCTTGCACAAACACGCTCTTTCTCCTAATACGTTGAGAACTTTCAACAAACAAGAAGAGAAGGGTATTTTGCAGTGAAATTCAGACGGGTTTGTAGAAAAGTACATTCCTATTGGCTGCAGAGTGCAAAACCGTGATTGACTTCATGTTCTCGATGAAAACCTTACATTTCCAAGTGACCTGAAGTTGGACTTTCACAAAAAGATGTGTTTGCGTGTCTGTGGTGAAAGGAGCTCTAGGTTGTGTATTCAGGGCTGGAGAGTGACACACTCTACATAGGTTACACAGCGTTTTGAGAGCACGAACATGCTAAAAACTGAAACTACTACAAGGTGTGTGTAGCGTGCAGAAAGAAGGCTTGTCATTTCAAAGAAAGAAGAGGAAACCAAAATCCAGGTAGTGAAACGAACACACCAGTATGGGAGATGTGCATGTGGACAGTTTCAAGCAGAGGGTCTTTGTGGACACTTGGAAACAGCGCTGTGAAAAAATTTGGTACGAAGAGGGATTTGGCCAAAGTTGAAAGACCTTCCAAAACCAACCCTAAAGAACTTAGCCAAACAATGAATGTTTCAATAAACTCCTGCAGGAAAGGTGCGTCTGTGACACAACTCCCGAGCAGGTAGCTACATTCTGCACAGTACAAAATGCATATGAATTCCAGGCTGAAAACTCACTCCAGAAGGAAGCAATGCGTGTGTTTCTCTCTGAAAGAACACTCAGCCACTTGGCTTTTGCTTGCTCCTTCAAAGTCTTTGTAGAAACGTGTGTTTTCACTGCTGGAATACGTTTTGGGATGCATTGTTTCAATCTCTTGCAAGCCTCATGTTGTTTCTTACACAATGGGGAAAAATAAGGAGTATGTTTCCCAAATCACTTGAAGTCCAGGAAAACGCACACTGCATCACGCTTGCACGAACACCCTCTTTCTCCTAATACGTTGAGAACTTTCAACAAACAAGAAGAGAAGGGTATTTTGCAGTGAATTTCAGACGGGTGTGTAGAAAAGTACATCTGTATGGGCTGCAGAGTGCAAAACCGTGATTGACTTCATGTTCTCGATGAAAACCTTATATTTCCAAGTGACCTGAAGTAGGACATTCACAAAAAGATGTGTTTGCGTGTCTGTGATGAAAGGAGCTCTAGGTTGTGTATTCAGTGCTGGAGAGTGACACACTCTACATAGGTTACACAGCGTTTTGAGACCACCAACATGCTAAAAACTGAAACTGCTACAAGGTGTGTGTAGCGTGCAGAAAGAAGGCTTGTCATTTCAAAGAAAGAAGAGGAAACCAAAATCCACGTAGTGAAACGAACACACCACTATGGGAGATGTGCATGTGGACAGTTTCAAGTAGAGGCTCTTTGTGGACACTTGGAAACAGCGCTGTGAAAAAATTTCGTACGAAGCGGGATTTGGCCAAAGTTGAAAGACCTTCCAAAACCAACCCTAAAGAACTTAGCCAAACAATGAATGTTTCAATAAACTCCTACAGGAAAGGTGCGTCTATGACACAACTCCCGAGCAGGTAGCTACATTCTGCACAGTACAAAATGCATATGAATTCCTGGCTGAAAACTCACTCCAGAAGGAAGCAATGCGTGTGTTTCTCTCTGACAGAACACTCAGCCACTAGGCTTTTGCTTGCTCCTTCAAAGTCTTTGTAGAAACGTGTGTTTTCACTGCTGGAATACGTTTTGGGCTGCATTGTTTCAATCTCTTGCAAGCCTCATATTGTTTCTTACACAATGGGGAAAAATAAGGAGTATGTTTCCCAAATCACTTGAAGTCCAGGAAAACGCACACTGCATCACTCTTGCACGAACACGCTCTTTCTCCTAATACGTGGAGAACTTTCAACAAAGAAGAAGAGAAGGGTATTTTGCAGTGAAATTCAGACTGGTTTGTAGAAAAGTACATTTCTATTGGCTGCAGAGTGCAAAACCGTGATTGACTTCATGTTCCCGATGAAAACCTTACATTTCCAAGTGACCTGAAATAGGACTTTCACAAAAAGATGTGTTTGCGTGTCTGTGGTGAAAGGAGCTCTAGTTTGTGTATTCAGTGCTGGAGAGTAACACACTCTACATAGGTTACACAGCGTTTTGAGCACGAACATGCTAAAAACTGAAACTGCTACAAGGTGTGTGTAGCGTGCAGAAAAAAGGCTTGTCATTTCAAAGAAAGAAGAGGAAACCAAAATCCAGGTAGTGAAACGAACACACCAGTATGGGAGATGTGCATGTGGACAGTTTCAAGCAGAGGCTCTTTGTGGACACTTGGAAACAGCGCTGTGAAAAAATTTCGTACGAAGAGGGATTTGGCCAAAGTTGAAAGACCTTCCAAAACCAACCCTAAAGAACTTAGCCAAACAATGAATGCTGCAATAAACTCCTGCAGGAAAGGTGCATCTATGACACAACTCCCCAGCAGGTAGCTACATTCTGCACAGTACAAAATGCATATGAATTCCAGGCTGAAAACTCACTCCAGAAGGAAGCAATGGGTGTGTTTCTCTCTGAAAGAACACTCAGCCACTAGGCTTTTGCTTGCTCCTTCAAAGTCTTTGTAGAAACGTGTGTTTTCACTGCTGGAATACTTTTTGGGATGCATTGTTTCAATCTCTTGCAAGCCTCATGTTGTTTCTTACACAATGGGGAAAAATAAGGAGTATATTTCCCAAATCACTTGAAGTCCAGGAAAACGCACACTGCATCACTCTTGCACGAACACGCTCTTTCTCCTAATACGTTGGGAACTTTCAACAAACAAGAAGAGAAGGGTATTTTGCAGTGAAATTCAGACGGGTTTGTAGAAAAGTACATTTCTATGGGCTGCAGAGTGCAAAACCGTGATTGACTTCATGTTCTCGATGAAAACCTTACATTTCCAAGTGACCTGAAGTAGGACTTTCACAAAAAGATGTGTTTGCGTCTCTGTTTTTATAGGAGCTCTAGGATGTGTATTCAGTGCTGGAGAGTGACACACTCTACATAGGTTACACAGCGTTTTGAGAGCACCAACATGCTAAAAACTGAAACTGCTACAAGGTGTGTGTAGCCTGCAGAAAGAAGGCTTGTCATTTCAAAGAAAGAAGAGGAAACCAAAATCCAGGTAGTGAAACGAACACACCAGTATGGGAGATGTGCATGTGGACAGTTTCAAGCAGAGGCTCTTTGTGGACACTTGGAAACAGCGCTGTGAAAAAATTTCGTACGAAGCGGGATTTGGCCAAAGTTGAAAGACCTTCCAAAACCAACCCTAAAGAACTTAGCCAAACAATGAATGTTTCAATAAACTCCTGCAGGAAAGGTGCGTCTATGACACAACTCCCGAGCAGGTAGCTACATTCTGCACAGTACAAAATGCATATGAATTCCTGGCTGAAAACTCACTCCAGAAGGAAGCAATGCGTGTGTTTCTCTCTGACAGAACACTCAGCCACTAGGCTTTTGCTTGCTCCTTCAAAGTCTTTGTAGAAACGTGTGTTTTCACTGCTGGAATACGTTTTGGGCTGCATTGTTTCAATCTCTTGCAAGCCTCATATTGTTTCTTACACAATGGGGAAAAATAAGGAGTATGTTTCCCAAATCACTTGAAGTCCAGGAAAACGCACACTGCATCACTCTTGCACGAACACGCTCTTTCTCCTAATACGTTGAGAACTTTCAACAAACAAGAAGAGAAGGGTATTTTGCAGTGAAATTCAGACGGGTTTGTAGAAAAGTACATCTCTATGGCCTGCAGAGTGCAAAACCGTGATTGACTTCATGTTCTCGATGAAAACCTTACATTTCCAAGTGACCTGAAATAGGACTTTCACAAAAAGATGTGTTTGCGTGTCTGTGGTGAAAGGAGCTCTAGTTTGTGTATTCAGTGCTGGAGAGTAACACACTCTACATAGGTTACACAGCGTTTTGAGCACGAACATGCTAAAAACTGAAACTGCTACAAGGTGTGTGTAGCGTGCAGAAAAAAGGCTTGTCATTTCAAAGAAAGAAGAGGAAACCAAAATCCAGGTAGTGAAACGAACACACCAGTATGGGAGATGTGCATGTGGACAGTTTCAAGCAGAGGCTCTTTGTGGACACTTGGAAACAGCGCTGTGAAAAAATTTCGTACGAAGAGGGATTTGGCCAAAGTTGAAAGACCTTCCAAAACCAACCCTAAAGAACTTAGCCAAACAATGAATGCTGCAATAAACTCCTGCAGGAAAGGTGCATCTATGACACAACTCCCCAGCAGGTAGCTACATTCTGCACAGTACAAAATGCATATGAATTCCAGGCTGAAAACTCACTCCAGAAGGAAGCAATGGGTGTGTTTCTCTCTGAAAGAACACTCAGCCACTAGGCTTTTGCTTGCTCCTTCAAAGTCTTTGTAGAAACGTGTGTTTTCACTGCTGGAATACTTTTTGGGATGCATTGTTTCAATCTCTTGCAAGCCTCATGTTGTTTCTTACACAATGGGGAAAAATAAGGAGTATATTTCCCAAATCACTTGAAGTCCAGGAAAACGCACAATGCATCACTCTTGCACGAACACGCTCTTTCTCCTAATACGTTGGGAACTTTCAACAAACAAGAAGAGAAGGGTATTTTGCAGTGAAATTCAGACGGGTTTGTAGAAAAGTACATTTCTATGGGCTGCAGAGTGCAAAACCGTGATTGACTTCATGTTCTCGATGAAAACCTTACATTTCCAAGTGACCTGAAGTAGGACTTTCACAAAAAGATGTGTTTGCGTCTCTGTTTTTATAGGAGCTCTAGGATGTGTATTCAGTGCTGGAGAGTGACACACTCTACATAGGTTACACAGCGTTTTGAGAGCACCAACATGCTAAAAACTGAAACTGCTACAAGGTGTGTGTAGCCTGCAGAAAGAAGGCTTGTCATTTCAAAGAAAGAAGAGGAAACCAAAATCCAGGTAGTGAAACGAACACACCAGTATGGGAGATGTGCATGTGGACAGTTTCAAGCAGAGGCTCTTTGTGGACACTTGGAAACAGCGCTGTGAAAAAATTTCGTACGAAGCGGGATTTGGCCAAAGTTGAAAGACCTTCCAAAACCAACCCTAAAGAACTTAGCCAAACAATGAATGTTTCAATAAACTCCTGCAGGAAAGGTGCGTCTATGACACAACTCCCGAGCAGGTAGCTACATTCTGCACAGTACAAAATGCATATGAATTCCTGGCTGAAAACTCACTCCAGAAGGAAGCAATGCGTGTGTTTCTCTCTGACAGAACACTCAGCCACTAGGCTTTTGCTTGCTCCTTCAAAGTCTTTGTAGAAACGTGTGTTTTCACTGCTGGAATACTTTTTGGGATGCATTGTTTCAATCTCTTGCAAGCCTCATGTTGTTTCTTACACAATGGGGAAAAATAAGGAGTATGTTTCCCAAATCACTTGCAGTCTAGGAAAACGCACACTGCATCACTCTTGCACGAACACGCTCTTTCTCCTAATACGTTGAGAACTTTCAACAAACCAGAAAAGAAGGGTATTTTGCAGTGAAATTCAGACGGGTTTGTAGAAAAGTACATTTCTATGGGCTGCAGAGTGCAAAACCGTCATTGACTTCATGTTCTCGATGAAAACCTTACATTTCCAAGTGACCTGAAGTAGGACTTTCACAAAAAGATGCGTTTGCGTGTCTGCGGTGAAAGGAGCTCTAGGTTGTGTATTCAGTGCTGGAGAGTGACACACTCTACCTAGGTTACACAGCGTTTTGAGAGCACCAACATGCTAAAAACTGAAACTGCTACAAGGTGTGTGTAGCGTGCAGAAAGAAGGCTTGTCATTTCAAAGAAAGAAGAGGAACCCAAAATCCAGGTAGTGAAACGAACACACCAGTATGGGAGATCTGCATGTGGACAGATTCAAGCAGAGGCTCTTTGTGGACACTTGGAAACAGCGCTGTGAAAAAATTTCGTACGAAGCGGGATTTGGCCAAAGTTGAAAGACCTTCCAAAACCAACCCTAAAGAACTTAGCCAAACAATGAATGTTGCAATAAACTCCTGCAGGAAAGGTGCTTCTATGACACAACTCCCGAGCAGGTAGCTACATTCTGCACAGTACAAAATGCATATGAATTCCAGGCTGAAAACTCACTCCAGAAGGAAGCAATGCGTGTGTTTCTCTCTGAATGAACACTCAGCCACTAAGCTTTTGCTTGCTCCTTCAAAGTCTTTGTAGAAACGTGTGTTTTCACTGCTGGAATACATTTTGAGATGCATTGTTTCAATCTCTTGCAAGGCTCATGTTGTTTCTTACACAATGGGGAAAAATAAGGAGTATGTTTCCCAAATCACTTGAAGTCCAGGAAAACGCACACTGCATCACTCTTGCACGAACACGCTCTTTCTCCTAATACGTTGAGAACTTTCAACAAACAAGAAAGGAAGGGTATTTTGCAGTGAAATTCAGACTGGTTTGTAGAAAAGTACATTTCTATTGGCTGCAGAGTGCAAAACCGTGATTGACTTCATGTTCTCGATGAAAACCTTACATTTCCAAGTGACCTGAAGTAGGACTTTCACAAAAAGATGTGTTTGCGTGTCTGTGGTGAAAGGAGCTCTAGGTTGTGTATTCAGTGCTGGAGAGTGACACACTCTACATAGGTTACACAGCGTTTTGAGCACGAACATGCTAAAAACTGAAACTGCTAAAAGGTGAGTGTAGCGTGCAGAAAAAAGGCTTGTCATTTCAAAGAAAGAAGAGGAAACCAAAATCCAGGTAGTGAAATGAACACACCAGTATGGGAGATGTGCATGTGGACAGTTTCAAGCAGAGGCTCTTTGTGGACACTTGGAAACAGCGCTGTGAAAAAATTTCGTTCGAAGCGGGATTTGGCCAAAGTTGAAAGACCTTCCAAAACCAACCCTAAAGAACTTAGCCAAACAATGAATGCTGCAATAAACTCCTGCAGGAAAGGTGCATCTATGACACAACTCCCGAGCAGGTAGCTACATTCTGCACAGTACAAAGTGCATATGAATTCCAGGCTGAAAACTCACTCCAGAAGGAAGCAATGCGTGTGTTTCTCTGTGAAAGAACACTCAGCCACTAGGCTTTTGCTTGCTCTTTCAACGTCTTTGTAGAAACGTGTGTTTTCACTGCTGGATTACGTTTTGGGATGCATTGTTTCAATCTCTTGCAAGGCTCATGTTGTTTCTTACACAATGGGGAAAAATAAGGAGTATGTTTCCCAAATCACTTGAAGTCCAGGAAAACGCACACTGCATCACTCTTGCACGAACACGCTCTTTCTCCTAATACGTGGAGAACTTTCAACAAACAAGAAGAGAAGGGTATTTTGCAGTGAAATTCAGACTGGTTTGTAGAAAAGTACATTTCTATTGGCTGCAGAGTGCAAAACCGTGATTGACTTCATGTTCCCGATGAAAACCTTACATTTCCAAGTGACCTGAAATAGGACTTTCACAAAAAGATGTGTTTGCGTGTCTGTGGTGAAAGGAGCTCTAGTTTGTGTATTCAGTGCTGGAGAGTAACACACTCTACATAGGTTACACAGCGTTTTGAGCACGAACATGCTAAAAACTGAAACTGCTACAAGGTGTGTGTAGCGTGCAGAAAAAAGGCTTGTCATTTCAAAGAAAGAAGAGGAAACCAAAATCCAGGTAGTGAAACGAACAGACCAGTATGGGAGATGTGCATGTGGACAGTTTCAAGCAGAGGCTCTTTGTGGACACTTGGAAACAGCGCTGTGAAAAAATTTCGTACGAAGAGGGATTTGGCCAAAGTTGAAAGACCTTCCAAAACCAACCCTAAAGAACTTAGCCAAACAATGAATGCTGCAATAAACTCCTGCAGGAAAGGTGCATCTATGACACAACTCCCCAGCAGGTAGCTACATTCTGCACAGTACTAAATGCATATGAATTCCAGGCTGAAAACTCACTCCAGAAGGAAGCAATGCGTGTGTTTCTCTCTGAAAGAAGACTCAGCCACTAGGCTTTTGCTTGCTCCTTCAAAGTCTTTGTAGAAACGTGTGTTTTCACTGCTGGAATACGTTTTGGGATGCATTGTTTCAATCTCTTGCAAGCCTCATGTTGTTTCTTACACAATGGGGAAAAATAAGGAGTATGTTTCCCAAATCACTTGCAGTCTAGGAAAACGCACACTGCATCACTCTTGCACGAACACGCTCTTTCTCCTAATACGTTGAGAACTTTCAACAAACCAGAAAAGAAGGGTATTTTGCAGTGATATTCAGACGGGTTTGTAGAAAAGTACATTTCTATGGGCTGCAGAGTGCAAAACCGTCATTGACTTCATGTTCTCGATGAAAACCTTACATTTCCAAGTGACCTGAAGTAGGACTTTCACAAAAAGATGTGTTTGCGTGTCTGTGGTGAAAGGAGCTCTAGGTTGTTTATTCAGTGCTGGAGAGTGACACACTCTACCTAGGTTACACAGCGTTTTGAGAGCACCAACATGCTAAAAACTGAAACTGCTACAAGGTGTGTGTAGCGTGCAGAAAGAAGGCTTGTCATTTCAAAGAAAGAAGAGGAACCCATAATCCAGGTAGTGAAACGAACACACCAGTATGGGAGATGTGCATGTGGACAGTTTCAAGCAGAGGCTCTTTGTGGACACTTGGAAACAGCGCTGTGAAAAAATTTCGTACGAAGCGGGATTTGGCCAAAGTTGAAAGACCTTCCAAAACCAACCCTAAAGAACTTAGCCAAACAATGAATGTTGCAATAAACTCCTGCAGGAAAGGTGCATCTATGACACAACTCCCGAGCAGGTAGCTACATTCTGCACAGTACAAAATGCATATGAATTCCAGGCTGAAAACTCACTCCAGAAGGAAGCAATGCGTGTGTTTCTCTCTGAAAGGACACTCAGCCAGTAGGCTTTTGCTTGCTCCTTCAAAGTCTTTGTAGAAACGTGTGTTTTCACTGCTGGAATACGTTTTGGGATGCATTGTTTCAATCTCTTGCAAGCCTCATGTTGTTTCTTACACAATGGGGAAAAATAAGGAGTATATTTCCCAAATCACTTGAAGTCCAGGAAAACGCACACTGCATCACTCTTGCACGAACACGCTCTCTCTCCTAATACGTTGAGAACTTTCAACAAACAAGAAGAGAAGGGTATTTTGCAGTGAAATTCAGACGGGTTTGTAGAAAAGTACATTTCTATGGGCTGCAGAGTGCAAAACCGTGATTGACTTCATGTTCTCGATGAAAACCTAACATTTCCAAGTGACCTGAAGTAGGACTTTCACAAAAAGATGTGTTTGCGTGTCTGTTTTTATAGGAGCTCTAGGATGTGTATTCAGTGCTGGAGAGTGACACACTCTACATAGGTTACACAGCGTTTTGAGAGCACCAACATGCTAAAAACTGAAACTGCTACAAGGTGTGTGTAGCGTGCAGAAAGAAGGCTTGTCATTTCAAAGAAAGAAGAGGAAACCAAAATCCAGGTAGTGAAACGAACACACCAGTATGGGAGATGTGCATGTGGACAGTTTCAAGCAGAGGCTCTTTGTGGACACTTGGAAACAGCGCTGTGAAAAAATTTGGTACGAAGAGGGATTTGGCCAAAGTTGAAAGACCTTCCAAAACCAACCCTAAAGAACTTAGCCAAACAATGAATGTTTCAATAAACTCCTGCAGGAAAGGTGCGTCTATGACACAACTCCCGAGCAGGTAGCTACATTCTGCACAGTACAAAATGCATATGAATTCCTGGCTGAAAACTCACTCCAGAAGGAAGCAATGCGTGTGTTTCTCTCTGACAGAACACTCAGCCACTAGGCTTTTGCTTGCTCCTTCAAAGTCTTTGTAGAAACGTGTGTTTTCACTGCTGGAATACGTTTTGGGCTGCATTGTTTCAATCTCTTGCAAGCCTCATATTGTTTCTTACACAATGGGGAAAAATAAGGAGTATGTTTCCCAAATCACTTGAAGTCCAGGAAAACGCACACTGCATCACTCTTGCACGAACACGCTCTTTCTCCTAATACGTTGAGAACTTTCAACAAACAAGAAGAGAAGGGTATTTTGCAGTGAAATTCAGACGGGTTTGTAGAAAAGTACATCTCTATGGCCTGCAGAGTGCAAAACCGTGATTGACTTCATGTTCTCGATGAAAACCTTACATTTCCAAGTGACCTGAAATAGGACTTTCACAAAAAGATGTGTTTGCGTGTCTGTGGTGAAAGGAGCTCTAGTTTGTGTATTCAGTGCTGGAGAGTAACACACTCTACATAGGTTACACAGCGTTTTGAGCACGAACATGCTAAAAACTGAAACTGCTACAAGGTGTGTGTAGCGTGCAGAAAAAAGGCTTGTCATTTCAAAGAAAGAAGAGGAAACCAAAATCCAGGTAGTGAAACGAACACACCAGTATGGGAGATGTGCATGTGGACAGTTTCAAGCAGAGGCTCTTTGTGGACACTTGGAAACAGCGCTGTGAAAAAATTTCGTACGAAGAGGGATTTGGCCAAAGTTGAAAGACCTTCCAAAACCAACCCTAAAGAACTTAGCCAAACAATGAATGCTGCAATAAACTCCTGCAGGAAAGGTGCATCTATGACACAACTCCCCAGCAGGTAGCTACATTCTGCACAGTACAAAATGCATATGAATTCCAGGCTGAAAACTCACTCCAGAAGGAAGCAATGGGTGTGTTTCTCTCTGAAAGAACACTCAGCCACTAGGCTTTTGCTTGCTCCTTCAAAGTCTTTGTAGAAACGTGTGTTTTCACTGCTGGAATACTTTTTGGGATGCATTGTTTCAATCTCTTGCAAGCCTCATGTTGTTTCTTACACAATGGGGAAAAATAAGGAGTATATTTCCCAAATCACTTGAAGTCCAGGAAAACGCACAATGCATCACTCTTGCACGAACACGCTCTTTCTCCTAATACGTTGGGAACTTTCAACAAACAAGAAGAGAAGGGTATTTTGCAGTGAAATTCAGACGGGTTTGTAGAAAAGTACATTTCTATGGGCTGCAGAGTGCAAAACCGTGATTGACTTCATGTTCTCGATGAAAACCTTACATTTCCAAGTGACCTGAAGTAGGACTTTCACAAAAAGATGTGTTTGCGTCTCTGTTTTTATAGGAGCTCTAGGATGTGTATTCAGTGCTGGAGAGTGACACACTCTACATAGGTTACACAGCGTTTTGAGAGCACCAACATGCTAAAAACTGAAACTGCTACAAGGTGTGTGTAGCCTGCAGAAAGAAGGCTTGTCATTTCAAAGAAAGAAGAGGAAACCAAAATCCAGGTAGTGAAACGAACACACCAGTATGGGAGATGTGCATGTGGACAGTTTCAAGCAGAGGCTCTTTGTGGACACTTGGAAACAGCGCTGTGAAAAAATTTCGTACGAAGCGGGATTTGGCCAAAGTTGAAAGACCTTCCAAAACCAACCCTAAAGAACTTAGCCAAACAATGAATGTTTCAATAAACTCCTGCAGGAAAGGTGCGTCTATGACACAACTCCCGAGCAGGTAGCTACATTCTGCACAGTACAAAATGCATATGAATTCCTGGCTGAAAACTCACTCCAGAAGGAAGCAATGCGTGTGTTTCTCTCTGACAGAACACTCAGCCACTAGGCTTTTGCTTGCTCCTTCAAAGTCTTTGTAGAAACGTGTGTTTTCACTGCTGGAATACTTTTTGGGATGCATTGTTTCAATCTCTTGCAAGCCTCATGTTGTTTCTTACACAATGGGGAAAAATAAGGAGTATGTTTCCCAAATCACTTGCAGTCTAGGAAAACGCACACTGCATCACTCTTGCACGAACACGCTCTTTCTCCTAATACGTTGAGAACTTTCAACAAACCAGAAAAGAAGGGTATTTTGCAGTGAAATTCAGACGGGTTTGTAGAAAAGTACATTTCTATGGGCTGCAGAGTGCAAAACCGTCATTGACTTCATGTTCTCGATGAAAACCTTACATTTCCAAGTGACCTGAAGTAGGACTTTCACAAAAAGATGCGTTTGCGTGTCTGCGGTGAAAGGAGCTCTAGGTTGTGTATTCAGTGCTGGAGAGTGACACACTCTACCTAGGTTACACAGCGTTTTGAGAGCACCAACATGCTAAAAACTGAAACTGCTACAAGGTGTGTGTAGCGTGCAGAAAGAAGGCTTGTCATTTCAAAGAAAGAAGAGGAACCCAAAATCCAGGTAGTGAAACGAACACACCAGTATGGGAGATCTGCATGTGGACAGATTCAAGCAGAGGCTCTTTGTGGACACTTGGAAACAGCGCTGTGAAAAAATTTCGTACGAAGCGGGATTTGGCCAAAGTTGAAAGACCTTCCAAAACCAACCCTAAAGAACTTAGCCAAACAATGAATGTTGCAATAAACTCCTGCAGGAAAGGTGCTTCTATGACACAACTCCCGAGCAGGTAGCTACATTCTGCACAGTACAAAATGCATATGAATTCCAGGCTGAAAACTCACTCCAGAAGGAAGCAATGCGTGTGTTTCTCTCTGAATGAACACTCAGCCACTAAGCTTTTGCTTGCTCCTTCAAAGTCTTTGTAGAAACGTGTGTTTTCACTGCTGGAATACATTTTGAGATGCATTGTTTCAATCTCTTGCAAGGCTCATGTTGTTTCTTACACAATGGGGAAAAATAAGGAGTATGTTTCCCAAATCACTTGAAGTCCAGGAAAACGCACACTGCATCACTCTTGCACGAACACGCTCTTTCTCCTAATACGTTGAGAACTTTCAACAAACAAGAAAGGAAGGGTATTTTGCAGTGAAATTCAGACTGGTTTGTAGAAAAGTACATTTCTATTGGCTGCAGAGTGCAAAACCGTGATTGACTTCATGTTCTCGATGAAAACCTTACATTTCCAAGTGACCTGAAGTAGGACTTTCACAAAAAGATGTGTTTGCGTGTCTGTGGTGAAAGGAGCTCTAGGTTGTGTATTCAGTGCTGGAGAGTGACACACTCTACATAGGTTACACAGCGTTTTGAGCACGAACATGCTAAAAACTGAAACTGCTAAAAGGTGAGTGTAGCGTGCAGAAAAAAGGCTTGTCATTTCAAAGAAAGAAGAGGAAACCAAAATCCAGGTAGTGAAATGAACACACCAGTATGGGAGATGTGCATGTGGACAGTTTCAAGCAGAGGCTCTTTGTGGACACTTGGAAACAGCGCTGTGAAAAAATTTCGTTCGAAGCGGGATTTGGCCAAAGTTGAAAGACCTTCCAAAACCAACCCTAAAGATCTTAGCCAAACAATGAATGCTGCAATAAACTCCTGCAGGAAAGGTGCATCTATGACACAACTCCCGAGCAGGTAGCTACATTCTGCACAGTACAAAGTGCATATGAATTCCAGGCTGAAAACTCACTCCAGAAGGAAGCAATGCGTGTGTTTCTCTGTGAAAGAACACTCAGCCACTAGGCTTTTGCTTGCTCTTTCAACGTCTTTGTAGAAACGTGTGTTTTCACTGCTGGATTACGTTTTGGGATGCATTGTTTCAATCTCTTGCAAGGCTCATGTTGTTTCTTACACAATGGGGAAAAATAAGGAGTATGTTTCCCAAATCACTTGAAGTCCAGGAAAACGCACACTGCATCACTCTTGCACGAACACGCTCTTTCTCCTAATACGTGGAGAACTTTCAACAAACAAGAAGAGAAGGGTATTTTGCAGTGAAATTCAGACTGGTTTGTAGAAAAGTACATTTCTATTGGCTGCAGAGTGCAAAACCGTGATTGACTTCATGTTCCCGATGAAAACCTTACATTTCCAAGTGACCTGAAATAGGACTTTCACAAAAAGATGTGTTTGCGTGTCTGTGGTGAAAGGAGCTCTAGTTTGTGTATTCAGTGCTGGAGAGTAACACACTCTACATAGGTTACACAGCGTTTTGAGCACGAACATGCTAAAAACTGAAACTGCTACAAGGTGTGTGTAGCGTGCAGAAAAAAGGCTTGTCATTTCAAAGAAAGAAGAGGAAACCAAAATCCAGGTAGTGAAACGAACAGACCAGTATGGGAGATGTGCATGTGGACAGTTTCAAGCAGAGGCTCTTTGTGGACACTTGGAAACAGCGCTGTGAAAAAATTTCGTACGAAGAGGGATTTGGCCAAAGTTGAAAGACCTTCCAAAACCAACCCTAAAGAACTTAGCCAAACAATGAATGCTGCAATAAACTCCTGCAGGAAAGGTGCATCTATGACACAACTCCCCAGCAGGTAGCTACATTCTGCACAGTACTAAATGCATATGAATTCCAGGCTGAAAACTCACTCCAGAAGGAAGCAATGCGTGTGTTTCTCTCTGAAAGAAGACTCAGCCACTAGGCTTTTGCTTGCTCCTTCAAAGTCTTTGTAGAAACGTGTGTTTTCACTGCTGGAATACGTTTTGGGATGCATTGTTTCAATCTCTTGCAAGCCTCATGTTGTTTCTTACACAATGGGGAAAAATAAGGAGTATGTTTCCCAAATCACTTGCAGTCTAGGAAAACGCACACTGCATCACTCTTGCACGAACACGCTCTTTCTCCTAATACGTTGAGAACTTTCAACAAACCAGAAAAGAAGGGTATTTTGCAGTGATATTCAGACGGGTTTGTAGAAAAGTACATTTCTATGGGCTGCAGAGTGCAAAACCGTCATTGACTTCATGTTCTCGATGAAAACCTTACATTTCCAAGTGACCTGAATTAGGACTTTCACAAAAAGATGTGTTTGCGTGTCTGTGGTGAAAGGAGCTCTAGGTTGTTTATTCAGTGCTGGAGAGTGACACACTCTACCTAGGTTACACAGCGTTTTGAGAGCACCAACATGCTAAAAACTGAAACTGCTACAAGGTGTGTGTAGCGTGCAGAAAGAAGGCTTGTCATTTCAAAGAAAGAAGAGGAACCCATAATCCAGGTAGTGAAACGAACACACCAGTATGGGAGATGTGCATGTGGACAGTTTCAAGCAGAGGCTCTTTGTGGACACTTGGAAACAGCGCTGTGAAAAAATTTCGTACGAAGCGGGATTTGGCCAAAGTTGAAAGACCTTCCAAAACCAACCCTAAAGAACTTAGCCAAACAATGAATGTTGCAATAAACTCCTGCAGGAAAGGTGCATCTATGACACAACTCCCGAGCAGGTAGCTACATTCTGCACAGTACAAAATGCATATGAATTCCAGGCTGAAAACTCACTCCAGAAGGAAGCAATGCGTGTGTTTCTCTCTGAAAGGACACTCAGCCAGTAGGCTTTTGCTTGCTCCTTCAAAGTCTTTGTAGAAACGTGTGTTTTCACTGCTGGAATACGTTTTGGGATGCATTGTTTCAATCTCTTGCAAGCCTCATGTTGTTTCTTACACAATGGGGAAAAATAAGGAGTATATTTCCCAAATCACTTGAAGTCCAGGAAAACGCACACTGCATCACTCTTGCACGAACACGCTCTCTCTCCTAATACGTTGAGAACTTTCAACAAACAAGAAGAGAAGGGTATTTTGCAGTGAAATTCAGACGGGTTTGTAGAAAAGTACATTTCTATGGGCTGCAGAGTGCAAAACCGTGATTGACTTCATGTTCTCGATGAAAACCTAACATTTCCAAGTGACCTGAAGTAGGACTTTCACAAAAAGATGTGTTTGCGTGTCTGTTTTTATAGGAGCTCTAGGATGTGTATTCAGTGCTGGAGAGTGACACACTCTACATAGGTTACACAGCGTTTTGAGAGCACCAACATGCTAAAAACTGAAACTGCTACAAGGTGTGTGTAGCGTGCAGAAAGAAGGCTTGTCATTTCAAAGAAAGAAGAGGAAACCAAAATCCAGGTAGTGAAACGAACACACCAGTATGGGAGATGTGCATGTGGACAGTTTCAAGCAGAGGCTCTTTGTGGACACTTGGAAACAGCGCTGTGAAAAAATTTCGTATGAAGCGGGATTTGGCCAAAGTTGAAAGACCTTCCAAAACCAACCCTAAAGAACTTAGCCAAACAATGACTGTTGCAATAAACTCCTGCAGGAAAGGTGCATCTATGACACAACTCCCGAGCAGGTAGCTACATTCTGCACAGTACAAAATGCATATGAATTCCAGGCTGAAAACTCACTCCAGAAGGAAGCAATGCGTGTGTTTCTCTCTGAAAGGACACTCAGCCAGTAGGCTTTTGCTTGCTCCTTCAAAGTCTTTGTAGAAACGTGTGTTTTCACTGCTGGAATACGTTTTGGGATGCATTGTTTCAATCTCTTGCAAGCCTCATGTTGTTTCTTACACAATGGGGAAAAATAAGGAGTATGTTTCCCAAATCACTTGAATTCCAGGAAAACGCACACTGCATCACTCTTGCACGAACACGCTCTTTCTCCTAATACGTTGAGAACTTTCAACAAACAAGAAGAGAAGGGTATTTTGCAGTGAAATTCAGACGGGTTTGTAGAAAAGTACATTTCTATGGGCTGCAGAGTGGAAAACCGTGATTGACTTCATGTTCTCGATGAAAACCTTACATTTCCAAGTGACCTGAAGTAGGACTTTCAGAAAAAGATGTGTTTGCGTGTCTGTGGTGAAAGGAGCTCTAGGTTGTGTATTCAGTGCTGGAGAGTGACACACTCTACATAGGTTACACAGCGTTTTGAGAGCACCAACATGCTAAAAACTGAAACTGCTACAAGGTGTGTGTAGCGTGCAAAAGAAGGCTTGTCATTTCAAAGAAAGAAGAGGAATCCAAAATCCAGGTAGTGAAACGAACACACCAGTATGGGAGATGTGCATGTGGACAGTTTCAAGCAGAGGCTCTTTGTGGACACTTGGAAACAGCGCTGTGAAAAAATTTCGTACGAAGCGGGATTTGGCCAAAGTTGAAAGACCTTCCAAAACCAACCCTAAAGAACTTAGCCAAACAATGAATGTTGCAATAAACTCCTGCAGGAAAGGTGCATCTATGACACAACTCCCGAGCAGGTAGCTACATTCTGCACAGTACAAAATGCATATGAATTCCAGGCTGAAAACTCACTCCAGAAGGAAGCAATGCGTGTGTTTCTCTCTGAAAGGACACTCAGCCAGTAGGCTTTTGCTTGCTCCTTCAAAGTCTTTGTAGAAAAGTGTGTTTTCACTGCTGGAATACGTTTTGGGATGCATTGTTTCAATCTCTTGCAAGCCTCATGTTGTTTCTTACACAATGGGGAAAAATAAGGAGTATGTTTCCCAAATCACTTGAAGTCCAGGAAAACGCACACTGCATCACTCTTGCACGAACACGCTCTTTCTCCTAATACTTTGAGAACTTTCAACAAACAAGAAGAGAAGGGTATTTTGCAGTGAAATTCAGACGGGTTTGTAGAAAAGTACATTTCTATGGGCTGCAGAGTGCAAAACCGTGATTGACTTCATGTTCTCGATGAAAACCTTACATTTCCAAGTGACCTGAAGTAGGACTTTCACAAAAAGATGTGTTTGCGTGTCTGTGGTGAAAGGAGCTCTAGGTTATGTATTCAGTGCTGGAGAGTGACACACACTACATAGGTTACACAGCGTTTTGAGAGCACCAGCATGCTAAAAACTGAAACTGCTACAAGGTGTGTGTAGCGTGCAGAAAAAAGGCTTGTCATTTCAAAGAAAGAAGAGGAAACCAAAATCCAGGTAGTGAAACGAACACACCAGTATGGGAGATGTGCATGTGGACAGTTTCAAGCAGAGGCTCTTTGTGGACACTTGGAAACAGCGCTGTGAAAAAATTTCGTACGAAGCGGGATTTGGCCAAAGTTGAAAGACCTTCCAAAACCAACCCTAAAGAACTTAGCCAAACAATGAATGCTGCAATAAACTCCTGCAGGAAAGGTGCATCTATGACACAACTCCCGAGCAGGTAGCTACATTCTGCCCAGTACAAAATGCATATGAATTCCAGGCTGAAAACTCACTCCAGAAGGAAGCAATGCGTGTGTTTCTCTCTGAAAGACACTCAGCCACTAGGCTTTTGCTTGCTCCTTCAAAGTCTTTGTAGAAACGTGTGTTTTCACTGCTGGAATACGTTTTGGGATGCATTGTTTCAATCTCTTGCAAGCCTCATGTTGTTTCTTACAAAATGGGGAAAAATAAGGAGTATGTTTCCCAAATCACTTGCAGTCCAGGAAAACGCACACTGCATCACTCTTGCACGAACACGCTCTTTCTCCTAAAATGTTGAGAACTTTCAACAAACAAGAAGAGAAGGGTATTTTGCAGTGAAATTCAGACGGGTTGGTAGAAAAGTACATCTCTATGGGCTGCAGAGTGCAAAACCGTGATTGACTTCATGTTCTCGATGAAAACCTTACATTTCCAAGTGACCTGAAGTAGGACTTTCACAAAAAGATGTGTTTGCGTGTCTGTGGTGAAAGGAGCTCTAGGTTGTGTATTCAGTGCTGCAGAGTGACACACTCTACATAGGTTACACAGCGTTTTGAGAGCACCAATATGCTAAAAACTGAAACTGCTACAAGGTGTGTGTAGCGTGCAGAAAGAAGGCTTGTCATTTCAAAGAAAGAAGAGGAAACCAAAATCCAGGTAGTGAAACGAACACACCAGTATGGGAGATGTGCATGTGGACAGTTTCAAGCAGAGGCTCTTTGTGGACACTTGGAAACAGCGCTGTGAAAAAATTTAGTACGAAGCGGGATTTGGCCAAAGTTGAAAGACCTTCCAAAACCAACCCTAAAGAACTTAGCCAAACAATGAATGTTGCAATAAACTCCTGCAGGAAAGGTGCATCTATGACACAACTCCCGAGCAGGTAGCTACATTCTGCACAGTACAAAATGCATATGAATTCCAGGCTGAAAACTCACTCCAGAAGGAAGCAATGAGTGTGTTTCTCTCTGAAAGACACTCAGCCACTAGGCTTTTGCTTGCTCCTTCAAAGTCTTTGTAGAAACGTGTGTTTTCACTGCTGGAATACGTTTTGGGATGCATTGTTTCAATCTCTTGCAAGCCTCATGTTGTTTCTTACACAATGGGGAAAAATAAGGAGTATGTTTCCCAAATCACTTGCAGTCCAGGAAAACGCACACTGCATCACTCTTGCACGAACACGCTCTTTCTCCTAATGTGTTGAGAACTTTCAACAAACCAGAAAAGAAGGGTATTTTGCAGTGAAATTCAGACGGGTTTGTAGAAAAGTACATTTCTATGGGCTGCAGAGTGCAAAACTGTGATTGACTTCATGTTCTCGATGAAAACCTTACATTTCCAAGTGACCTGAAGTAGGACTTTCACAAAGAGATGTGTTTGCGTGTCTGTGGTGAAAGGAGCTCTAGGTTGTGTATTTAGTGCTGGAGAGTGACACACTCTACATAGGTTACACAGCGTTTTGAGAGCACCAACATGCTAAAAACTGAAACTGCTACAAGGTGTGTGTAGCGTGCAGAAAAAAGGCTTGTCATTTCAAACAAAGAAGAGGAAACCAAAATCCAGGTAGTGAAACGAACACACCAGTATGGGAGATGTGCATGTGGACAGTTTCAAGCAGAGGCTCTTTGTGGACACTTGGAAACAGCGCTGTGAAAAAATTTCGTACGAAGCGGGATTTGGCCAAAGTTGAAAGACCTTCCAAAACCAACCCTAAAGAACTTAGCCAAACAATGAATGCTGCAATAAACTCCTGCAGGAAAGGTGCATCTATGACACAACTCCCGAGCAGGTAGCTACATTCTGCCCAGTACAAAATGCATATGAATTCCAGGCTGAAAACTCACTCCAGAAGGAAGCAATGCGTGTGTTTCTCTCTGAAAGACACTCAGCCACTAGGCTTTTGCTTGCTCCTTCAAAGTCTTTGTAGAAACGTGTGTTTTCACTGCTGGAATACGTTTTGGGATGCATTGTTTCAATCTCTTGCAAGCCTCATGTTGTTTCTTACAAAATGGGGAAAAATAAGGAGTATGTTTCCCAAATCACTTGCAGTCCAGGAAAACGCACACTGCATCACTCTTGCACGAACACGCTCTTTCTCCTAAAATGTTGAGAACTTTCAACAAACAAGAAGAGAAGGGTATTTTGCAGTGAAATTCAGACGGGTTGGTAGAAAAGTACATCTCTATGGGCTGCAGAGTGCAAAACCGTGATTGACTTCATGTTCTCGATGAAAACCTTACATTTCCAAGTGACCTGAAGTAGGACTTTCACAAAAAGATGTGTTTGCGTGTCTGTGGTGAAAGGAGCTCTAGGTTGTGTATTCAGTGCTGCAGAGTGACACACTCTACATAGGTTACACAGCGTTTTGAGAGCACCAACATGCTAAAAACTGAAACTGCTACAAGGTGTGTGTAGCGTGCAGAAAGAAGGCTTGTCATTTCAAAGAAAGAAGAGGAAACCAAAATCCAGGTAGTGAAACGAACACACCAGTATGGGAGATGTGCATGTGGACAGTTTCAAGCAGAGGCTCTTTGTGGACACTTGGAAACAGCGCTGTGAAAAAATTTCGTACGAAGCGGGATTTGGCCAAAGTTGAAAGACCTTCCAAAACCAACCCTAAAGAACTTAGCCAAACAATGACTGTTGCAATAAACTCCTGCAGGAAAGGTGCATCTATGACACAACTCCCGAGCAGGTAGCTACATTCTGCACAGTACAAAATGCATATGAATTCCAGGCTGAAAACTCACTCCAGAAGGAAGCAATGCCTGTGTTTCTCTCTGAAAGGACACTCAGCCACTAGGCTTTTGCTTGCTCCTTCAAAGTCTTTGTAGAAACGTGTGTTTTCACTGCTGGAATACGTTTTGGGATGCATTGTTTCAATCTCTTGCAAGCCTCATGTTGTTTCTTACACAATGGGGAAAAATAAGGAGTATGTTTCCCAAATCACTTGAAGTCCAGGAAAACGCACACTGCATCACTCTTGCAGGAACACGCTCTTTCTCCTAATACGTTGAGAACTTTCAACAAACAAGAAGAGAAGGGTATTTTGCAGTGAAATTCAGACGGGTTTGTAGAAAAGTACATTTCTATGGGCTGCAGAGTGCAAAACCGTGATTGACTTCATGTTCTCGATGAAAACCTTACATTTCCAAGTGACCTGAAGTAGGACTTTCACAAAAAGATGTGTTTGCGTGTCTGTGGTGAAAGGAGCTCTAGGTTATGTATTCAGTGCTGGAGAGTGACACACACTACATAGGTTACACAGCGTTTTGAGAGCACCAACATGCTAAAAACTGAAACTGCTACAAGGTGTGTGTAGCGTGCAGAAAAAAGGCTTGACATTTCAAAGAAAGAAGAGGAAACCAAAATCCAGGTAGTGAAACGAACACACCAGTATGGGAGATGTGCATGTGGACAGTTTCAAGCAGAGGCTCTTTGTGGACACTTGGAAACAGCGCTGTGAAAAAATTTAGTACGAAGAGGGATTTGGCCAAAGTTGAAAGACCTTCCAAAACCAACCCTAAAGAACTTAGCCAAACAATGAATGCTGCAATAAACTCCTGCAGGAAAGGTGCATCTATGACACAACTCCCGAGCAGGTAGCTACATTCTGCCCAGTACAAAATGCATATGAATTCCAGGCTGAAAACTCACTCCAGAAGGAAGCAATGCGTGTGTTTCTCTCTGAAAGACACTCAGCCAGTAGGCTTTTGCTTGCTCCTTCAAAGTCTTTGTAGAAACGTGTGTTTTCACTGCTGGAATACGTTTTGGGATGCATTGTTTCAATCTCTTGCAAGCCTCATGTTGTTTCTTACAAAATGGGGAAAAATAAGGAGTATGTTTCCCAAATCACTTGCAGTCCAGGAAAACGCACACTGCATCACTCTTGCACGAACACGCTCTTTCTCCTAATACGTTGAGAACTTTCAACAAACAAGAAGAGAAGGGTATGTTGCAGTGAAATTCAGACGGGTTTGTAGAAAAGTACATTTCTATGGGCTGCAGAGTGCAAAACCGTGATTGACTTCATGTTCTCGATGAAAACCTTACATTTCCAAGTGACCTGAAGTAGGACTTTCACAAAAAGTTGTGTTTTCGTGTCTGTGGTGAAAGGAGCTCTAGGTTGTGTATTCAGTGCTGCAGAGTGACACACTCTACATAGGTTACACAGCGTTTTGAGAGCACCAACATGCTAAAAACTGAAACTGCTACAAGGTGTGTGTAGCGTGCAGAAAGAAGGCTTGTCATTTCAAAGAAAGAAGAGGAAACCAAAATCCAGGTAGTGAAACGAACACACCAGTATGGGAGATATGCATGTGGACAGTTTCAAGCAGAGGCTCTTTGTGGACACTTGGAAACAGCGCTGTGAAAAAATTTCGTACGAAGAGGGATTTGGCCAAAGTTGAAAGACCTTCCAAAACCAACCCTAAAGAACTTAGCCAAACAATGAATGTTTCAATAAACTCCTGCAGGAAAGGTGCTTCTATGACACAACTCCCGAGCAGGTAGCTACATTCTGCACAGTACAAAATGCATATGAATTCCAGGCTGAAAACTCACTCCAGAAGGAAGCAATGCGTGTGTTTCTCTCTGAAAGAACACTCAGCCACTAGGCTTTTGCTTGCTCCTTCAAAGTCTTTGTAGAAACGTGTGTTTTCACTGCTGGAATACGTTTTGGGATGCATTGTTTCAATCTCTTGCAAGCCTCATGTTGTTTCTTACACAATGGGGAAAAATAAGGAGTATGTTTCCCAAATCACTTGAAGTCCAAGAAAACGCACACTGCATCACTCTTGCACGAACACGCTCTTTCTCCTAATGTCTTGAGAACTTTCAACAAACCAGAAAAGAAGGGTATTTTGCACTGAAATTCAGACGGGTTTGTAGAAAAGTACATTTCTATTGGCTGCAGAGTGCAAAACCGTGATTGACTTCATGTTCTCGATGAAAACCTTACATTTCCAAGTGACCTGAAGTAGGACTTTCACAAAAAGATGTGTTTGCGTGTCTGTGGTGAAAGGAGCTCTAGGTTGTGTATTCAGTGGTGGAGAGTGACACACTCTACATAGGTTACACAGCGTTTTGAGAGCACCAACATGCTAAAAACTGAAACTGCTACAAGGTGTGTGTAGCGTGCAGAAAGAAGGCTTGTCATTTCAAAGAAAGAAGAGGAAACCAAAATCCAGGTAGTGAAACGAACACACCAGTATGGGAGATGTGCATGTGGACAGTTTCAAGCAGAGGCTCTTTGTGGACACTTGGAAACAGCGCTGTGAAAAAATTTCGTACGAAGCGGGATTTGGCCAAAGTTGAAAGACCTTCCAAAACCAACCCTAAAGAACTTAGCCAAACAATGAATATTGCAATAAACTCCTGCAGGAAAGGTGCATATATGACACAACTCCCTAGCAGGTAGCTACATTCTGCACAGTACAAAATGCATATGAATTCCAGGCTGAAAACTCACTCCAGAAGGAAGCAATGCGTGTGTTTCTCTCTGAAAAGACACTCAGCCAGTAGGCTTTTGCTTGCTCCTTCAAAGTCTTTGTAGAAACGTGTGTTTTCACTGCTGGAATACGTTTTGGGATGCATTGTTTCAATCTCTTGCCAGCCTCATGTTGTTTTTTACACAATGGGGAAAAATAAGGAGTATGTTTCCCAAATCACTTGAAGTCCAGGAAAACGCACACTGCATCACTCTTGCACGAACACGCTCTTTCTCCTAATACGTTGAGAACTTTCAACAAACAAGAAGAGAAGGATATTTTGCAGTGAAATTCAGACGGGTTTGTAGTAAAGTACATTTCTATGGGCTGCAGAGTGCAAAACCGGGATTGACTTCATGTTCTCGATGAAAACCTTACATTTCCAAGTGACCTGAAGTAGGACTTTCACAAAAAGATGTGTTTGCGTGTCTGTGGTGAAAGGAGCTCTAGGTTGTGTATTCAGTGCTGGAGAGTGACACACTCTACATAGGTTACACAGCGTTTTGAGAGCACCAACATGCTAAAAACTGAAACTGCTACAAGGTGTGTGTAGCGTGCAGAAAGAAGGCTTGTCATTTCAAAGAAAGAAGAGGAAACCAAAATCCAGGTAGTGAAACGAACACACCAGTATGGGAGATGTGCATGTGGACAGTTTCAAGCAGAGGCTCTTTGTGGACACTTGGAAACAGCGCTGTGAAAAAATTTCGTACGAAGCGGGATTTGGCCAAAGTTGAAAGAACTTCCAAAACCAACCCTAAAGAACTTAGCCAAACAATGAATGTTGCAATAAACTCCTGCAGGAAAGGTGCATCTATGACACAACTCCCGAGCAGGTAGCTACATTCTGCACAGTACAAAATGCATATGAATTCCAGGCTGAAAACTCACTCCAGAAGGAAGCAATGCGTGTGTTTCTCTCTGAAAGGACACTCAGACAGTAGGCTTTTGCTTGCTCCTTCAAAGTCTTTGTAGAAACGTGTGTTTTCACTGCTGGAATACGTTTTGGGATGCATTGTTTCAATCTCTTGCAAGCCTCATGTTGTTTCTTACACAATGGGGAAATATAACGAGTATGTTTCCCAAATCACTTGAAGTCCAGGAAAACGCACACTGCATCACTCTTGCACGAATACGCTCTTTCTCCTAATACGTTGAGAACTTTCAACAAACAAGAAGAGAAGGGTATTTTGCAGTGAAATTCAGACGGGTTTGTAGAAAAGTACATTTATATGGGCTGCAGAGTGCAAAACCGTCATTGACTTCATGTTCTCGATGAAAACCTTACATTTCCAAGTGACCTGAAGTAGGACTTTCACAAAAAGATGTGTTTGCGTGTCTGTGGTGAAAGGAGCTCTAGGTTGTGTATTCAGTGCTGGAGAGTGACACACTCTACATAGGTTACACAGCGTTTTGAGAGCACCAACATGCTAAAAACTGAAACTGCTACAAGGTGTGTGTAGCGTGCAGAAAGAAGGCTTGTCATTTCAAAGAAAGAAGAGGAAAGCAAAATCCAGGTAGTGAAACGAACACACCAGTATGGGAGATGTGCATGTGGACAGTTTCAAGCAGAGGCTCTTTGTGGACACTTGGAAACAGCGCTGTGAAAAAATTTCGTACGAAGCGGGATTTGGCCAAAGTAGAAAGACCTTCCAAAACCAACCCTAAAGAACTTAGCCAAACAATGAATGTTGCAATAAACTCCTGCAGGAAAGGTGCATATATGACACAACTCCCTAGCAGGTAGCTACATTCTGCACAGTACAAAATGCATATGAATTCCAGGCTGAAAACTCACTCCAGAAGGAAGCAATGCGTGTGTTTCTCTCTGAAAGGACACTCAGCCAGTAGGCTTTTGCTTGCTCCTTCAAAGTCTTTGTAGAAACGTGTGTTTTCACTGCTGGAATACGTTTTGGGATGCATTGTTTCAATCTCTTGCCAGCCTCATGTTGTTTCTTACACAATGGGGAAAAATAAGGAGTATGTTTCCCAAATCACTTGAAGTCCAGGAAAACGCACACTGCATCACTCTTGCACGAACACGCTCTTTCTCCTAATACGTTGAGAACTTTCAACAAACAAGAAGAGAAGGGTATTTTGCAGTGAAATTCAGACGGGTTTGTAGTAAAGTACATTTCTATGGGCTGCAGAGTGCAAAACCGGGATTGACTTCATGTTCTCGATGAAAACCTTACATTTCCAAGTGACCTGAAGTAGGACTTTCAGAAAAAGATGTGTTTGCGTGTCTGTGGTGAAAGGAGCTCTAGGTTGTGTATTCAGTGCTGGAGAGTGACACACTCTACATAGGTTACAAAGCGTTTTGAGAGCACCAACATGCTAAAAACTGAAACTGCTACAAGGTGTGTGTAGCGTGCAGAAAGAAGGCTTGTCATTTCAAAGAAAGAAGAGGAAACCAAAATCCAGGTAGTAAAACGAACACACGAGTATGGGAGATGTGATGGGGACAGTTTCAAGCAGAGGCCTTTTGTGGACACTTGGAAACAGCGCTGTGAAAAAATTTCGTACGAAGCGGGATTTGGCCAAAGTTGAAAGACCTTCCAAAACCAACCCTAAAGAACTTAGCCAAACAATGAATGTTTCAATAAACTCCTGCAGGAAAGGTGCGTCTATGACACAACTCCCGAGCAGGTAGCTACATTCTGCACAGTACAAAATGCATATGAATTCCAGGCTGAAAACTCACTCCAGAAGGAAGCAATGCGTGTGTTTCTCTCTGAAAGGACACTCAGCCAGTAGGCTTTTGCTTGCTCCTTCAAAGTCTTTGTAGAAACTTGTGTTTTCACTGCTGGAATACGTTTTGGGATGCATTGTTTCAATCTCTTGCAAGCCTCATGTTGTTTCTTACACAATGGGGAAAAATAAGGAGTATGTTTCCCAAATCACTTGAAGTCCAGGAAAACGCACACTGCATCACTCTTGCACGAACACGCTCTTTCTCCTAATACTTTGAGAACTTTCAACAAACAAGAAGAGAAGGGTATTTTGCAGTGAAATTCAGACGGGTTTGTAGAAAAGTACATTTCTATGGGCTGCAGAGTGCAAAACCGTGATTGACTTCATGTTCTCGATGAAAACCTTACATTTCCAAGTGACCTGAAGTAGGACTTTCACAAAAAGATGTGTTTGCGTGTCTGTGGTGAAAGGAGCTCTAGGTTATGTATTCAGTGCTGGAGAGTGACACACACTACATAGGTTACACAGCGTTTTGAGAGCACCAGCATGCTAAAAACTGAAACTGCTACAAGGTGTGTGTAGCGTGCAGAAAAAAGGCTTGACATTTCAAAGAAAGAAGAGGAAACCAAAATCCAGGTAGTGAAACGAACACACCAGTATGGGAGATGTGCATGTGGACAGTTTCAAGCAGAGGCTCTTTGTGGACACTTGGAAACAGCGCTGTGAAAAAATTTAGTACGAAGAGGGATTTGGCCAAAGTTGAAAGACCTTCCAAAACCAACCCTAAAGAACTTAGCCAAACAATGAATGCTGCAATAAACTCCTGCAGGAAAGGTGCATCTATGACACAACTCCCGAGCAGGTAGCTACATTCTGCCCAGTACAAAATGCATATGAATTCCAGGCTGAAAACTCACTCCAGAAGGAAGCAATGCGTGTGTTTCTCTCTGAAAGACACTCAGCCAGTAGGCTTTTGCTTGCTCCTTCAAAGTCCTTGTAGAAACGTGTGTTTTCACTGCTGGAATACGTTTTGGGATGCATTGTTTCAATCTCTTGCAAGCCTCATGTTGTTTCTTACAAAATGGGGAAAAATAAGGAGTATGTTTCCCAAATCACTTGCAGTCCAGGAAAACGCACACTGCATCACTCTTGCACGAACACGCTCTTTCTCCTAATATGTTGAGAACTTTCAACAAACAAGAAGAGAAGGGTATTTTGCAGTGAAATTCAGACGGGTTTGTAGAAAAGTACATCTCTATGGGCTGCAGAGTGCAAAACCGTGATTGACTTCATGTTCTCGATGAAAACCTTACATTTCCAAGTGACCTGAAGTAGGACTTTCACAAAAAGTTGTGTTTGCGTGTCTGTGGTGAAAGGAGCTCTAGGTTGTGTATTCAGTGCTGCAGAGTGACACACTCTACATAGGTTACACAGCGTTTTGAGAGCACCAACATGCTAAAAACTGAAACTGCTACAAGGTGTGTGTAGCATGCAGAAAGAAGGCTTGTCATTTCAAAGAAAGAAGAGGAAACCAAAATCCAGGTAGTGAAACGAACACACCAGTATGGGAGATGTGCATGTGGACAGTTTCAAGCAGAGGCTCTTTGTGGACACTTGGAAACAGCGCTGTGAAAAAATTTCGTACGAAGCGGGATTTGGCCAAAGTTGAAAGACCTTCCAAAACCAACCCTAAAGAACTTAGCCCAACAATGAATGTGGCAATAAACTCCTGCAGGATAGGTGCATCTATGACACAACTCCCGAGCAGGTAGCTACATTCTGCACAGTACAAAATGCATATGAATTCCAGGCTGAAAACTCACTCCAGAAGGAAGCAATGCGTGTGTTTCTCTCTGAAAGGACACTCAGCCAGTAGGCTTTTGCTTGCTCCTTCAAAGTCTTTGTAGAAACGTGTGTTTTCACTGCTGGAATACGTTTTGGGATGCATTGTTTCAATCTCTTGCAAGCCTCATGTTGTTTCTTACACAATGGGGAAAAATAAGGAGTATGTTTCCCAAATCACTTGAAGTCCAAGAAAACGCACACTGCATCACTCTTGCACGAACACGCTCTTTCTCCTAATGTCTTGAGAACTTTCAACAAACCAGAAAAGAAGGGTATTTTGCACTGAAATTCAGACGGGTTTGTAGAAAAGTACATTTCTATTGGCTGCAGAGTGCAAAACCGTGATTGACTTCATGTTCTCGATGAAAACCTTACATTTCCAAGTGACCTGAAGTAGGACTTTCACAAAAAGATGTGTTTGCGTGTCTGTGGTGAAAGGAGCTCTAGGTTGTGTATTCAGTGGTGGAGAGTGACACACTCTACATAGGTTACACAGCGTTTTGAGAGCACCAACATGCTAAAAACTGAAACTGCTACAAGGTGTGTGTAGCGTGCAGAAAGAAGGCTTGTCATTTCAAAGAAAGAAGAGGAAACCAAAATCCAGGTAGTGAAACGAACACACCAGTATGGGATATGTGCATGTGGACAGTTTCAAGCAGAGGCTCTTTGTGGACACTTGGAAACAGCGCTGTGAAAAAATTTCGTACGAAGAGGGATTTGGCCAAACTTGAAAGACCTTCCAAAACCAACCCTAAAGAACTTAGCCAAACAATGAATGCTGCAATAAACTCCTGGAGGAAAGGTGCATCTATGACACAACACCCGAGCAGATAGCTACATTCTGCACAGTACAAAATGCATATGAATTCCAGGCTGAAAACTCACTCCAGACGGAAGCAATGCGTGTGTTTCTCTCTGAAAGAACACTCAGCCACTAGGCTTTTGCTTGCTCCTTCAAAGTCTTTGTAGAAACGTGTGTTTTCACTGCTGGAATACGTTTTGGGATGCATTGTTTCAATCTCTTGCAAGCCTCATGTTGTTTCTTACACAATGGGGAAAAATAAGGAGTATGTTTCCCAAATCACTTGCAGTCCAGGAAAACGCACACTGCATCACTCTTGCACGAATACGCTCTTTCTCCTAATACGTTGAGAACTTTCAACAAACCAGAAAAGAAGGGTATTTTGCAGTGAAATTCAGACGGGTTTGTAGAAAAGTACATTTCTATGAGCTGCAGAGTGCAAAACCGTCATTGACTTCATGTTCTCGATGAAAACCTTACATTTCCAAGTGACCTGAAGTAGGACTTTCACAAAAAGTTGTGTTTGCGTGTCTGTGGTGAAAGGAGCTCTAGGTTGTGTATTCAGTGCTGGAGAGTGACACACTCTACATAGGTTACACAGCGTTTTGAGCACTAACATGCTAAAAACTGAAACTGCTACAAGGTGTGTGTAGCGTGCAGAAAGAAGGCTTGTCATTTCAAAGAAAGAAGAGGAAACCAAAATCCAGGTAGTGAAACGAACACACCAGTATGGGAGATGTGCATGTGGACAGTTTCAAGCAGAGGCTCTTTGTGGACACTTGGAAACAGCGCTGTGAAAAAATTTCGTACGAAGCGGGATTTGGCCAAAGTTGAAAGACCTTCCAAAACCAACCCTAAAGAACTTAGCCAAACAATGAATGTTTCAATAAACTCCTGCAGGAAAGGTGCGTCTATGACACAACTCCCGAGCAGGTAGCTACATTCTGCACAGTACAAAATGCATATGAATTCCAGGCTGAAAACTCACTCCAAAAGGAAGCAATGCGTGTGTTTCTCTCTGACAGAACACTCAGCCACTAGGCTTTTGCTTGTTCCTTCAAAGTCTTTGTTGAAACGTGTGTTTTCACTGCTGGAATACGTTTTGGGATGCATTGTTTCAATCTCTTGCAAGCCTCATGTTGTTTCTTACACAATGGGGAAAAATAAGGAGTATGTTTCCCAAATCACTTGAAGTCCAGGAAAACGCACACTGCATCACTCTTGCACGAACACGCTCTTTCTCCTAATACGTGGAGAACTTTCAACAAACAAGAAGAGAAGGGTATTTTGCAGTGAAATTCAGACTGGTTTGTAGAAAAGTACATTTCTATTGGCTGCAGAGTGCAAAACCGTGATTGACTTCATGTTCTCGATGAAAACCTTACATTTCCAAGTGACCTGAAGTAGGACTTTCACAAAAAGTTGTGTTTGCGTGTCTGTGGTGAAAGGAGCTCTAGGTTGTGTATTCAGAGCTGGAGAGTGACACACTCTACATAGGTTACACAGCGGTTTGAGCACGAACATGCTAAAAACTGAAACTGCTACAAGGTGAGTGTAGCGTGCAGAAAAAAGGCTTGTCATTTCAAAGAAAGAAGAGGAAACCAAAATACAGGTAGTGAAACGAACACACCAGTATGGGAGATGTGCATGTGGACAGTTTCAAGCAGAGGCTCTTTGTGGACACTTGGAAAAAGCGCTGTGAAAAAATTTCGTACGAAGCGGGATTTGGCCAAAGTTGAAAGACCTTCCAAAACCAACCCTAAAGAACTTAGCCAAACAATGAATGCTGCAATAAACTCCTGCAGGAAAGGTGCATTTATGACACAACTCCCGAGCAGGTAGCTACATTCTGCACAGTACAAAGTGCATATGAATTCCAGGCTGAAAACTCACTCCAGAAGGAAGCAATGCGTGTGTTTCTCTCTGAAAGGACACTCAGCCACTAGGCTTTTGCTTGCTCCTTCAAAGTCTTTGTAGAAAAGTGTGTTTTCACTGCTGGAATACGTTTTGGGATGCATTGTTTCAATCTCTTGCAAGCCTCATGTTGTTTCTTACACAATGGGGAAAAATAAGGAGTATGTTTCCCAAATCACTTGAAGTCCAGGAAAACGCACACTGCATCACTCTTGCACGAACACGCTCTTTCTCCTAATACTTTGAGAACTTTCAACAAACAAGAAGAGAAGGGTATTTTGCAGTGAAATTCAGACGGGTTTGTAGAAAAGTACATTTCTATGGGCTGCAGAGTGCAAAACCGTGATTGACTTCATGTTCTCGATGAAAACCTTACATTTCCAAGTGACCTGAAGTAGGACTTTCACAAAAAGATGTGTTTGCGTGTCTGTGGTGAAAGGAGCTCTAGGTTATGTATTCAGTGCTGGAGAGTGACACACACTACATAGGTTACACAGCGTTTTGAGAGCACCAGCATGCTAAAAACTGAAACTGCTACAAGGTGTGTGTAGCGTGCAGAAAAAAGGCTTGTCATTTCAAAGAAAGAAGAGGAAACCAAAATCCAGGTAGTGAAACGAACACACCAGTATGGGAGATGTGCATGTGGACAGTTTCAAGCAGAGGCTCTTTGTGGACACTTGGAAACAGCGCTGTGAAAAAATTTCGTACGAAGCGGGATTTGGCCAAAGTTGAAAGACCTTCCAAAACCAACCCTAAAGAACTTAGCCAAACAATGAATGCTGCAATAAACTCCTGCAGGAAAGGTGCATCTATGACACAACTCCCGAGCAGGTAGCTACATTCTGCCCAGTACAAAATGCATATGAATTCCAGGCTGAAAACTCACTCCAGAAGGAAGCAATGCGTGTGTTTCTCTCTGAAAGACACTCAGCCACTAGGCTTTTGCTTGCTCCTTCAAAGTCTTTGTAGAAACGTGTGTTTTCACTGCTGGAATACGTTTTGGGATGCATTGTTTCAATCTCTTGCAAGCCTCATGTTGTTTCTTACAAAATGGGGAAAAATAAGGAGTATGTTTCCCAAATCACTTGCAGTCCAGGAAAACGCACACTGCATCACTCTTGCACGAACACGCTCTTTCTCCTAAAATGTTGAGAACTTTCAACAAACAAGAAGAGAAGGGTATTTTGCAGTGAAATTCAGACGGGTTGGTAGAAAAGTACATCTCTATGGGCTGCAGAGTGCAAAACCGTGATTGACTTCATGTTCTCGATGAAAACCTTACATTTCCAAGTGACCTGAAGTAGGACTTTCACAAAAAGATGTGTTTGCGTGTCTGTGGTGAAAGGAGCTCTAGGTTGTGTATTCAGTGCTGCAGAGTGACACACTCTACATAGGTTACACAGCGTTTTGAGAGCACCAATATGCTAAAAACTGAAACTGCTACAAGGTGTGTGTAGCGTGCAGAAAGAAGGCTTGTCATTTCAAAGAAAGAAGAGGAAACCAAAATCCAGGTAGTGAAACGAACACACCAGTATGGGAGATGTGCATGTGGACAGTTTCAAGCAGAGGCTCTTTGTGGACACTTGGAAACAGCGCTGTGAAAAAATTTAGTACGAAGCGGGATTTGGCCAAAGTTGAAAGACCTTCCAAAACCAACCCTAAAGAACTTAGCCAAACAATGAATGTTGCAATAAACTCCTGCAGGAAAGGTGCATCTATGACACAACTCCCGAGCAGGTAGCTACATTCTGCACAGTACAAAATGCATATGAATTCCAGGCTGAAAACTCACTCCAGAAGGAAGCAATGCGTGTGTTTCTCTCTGAAAGACACTCAGCCACTAGGCTTTTGCTTGCTCCTTCAAAGTCTTTGTAGAAACGTGTGTTTTCACTGCTGGAATATGTTTTGGGATGCATTGTTTCAATCTCTTGCAAGCCTCATGTTGTTTCTTACACAATGGGGAAAAATAAGGAGTATGTTTCCCAAATCACTTGCAGTCCAGGAAAACGCACACTGCATCACTCTTGCACGAACACGCTCTTTCTCCTAATGTGTTGAGAACTTTCAACAAACCAGAAAAGAAGGGTATTTTGCAGTGAAATTCAGACGGGTTTGTAGAAAAGTACATTTCTATGGGCTGCAGAGTGCAAAACTGTGATTGACTTCATGTTCTCGATGAAAACCTTACATTTCCAAGTGACCTGAAGTAGGACTTTCACAAAGAGATGTGTTTGCGTGTCTGTGGTGAAAGGAGCTCTAGGTTGTGTATTTAGTGCTGGAGAGTGACACACTCTACATAGGTTACAAAGCGTTTTGAGAGCACCAACATGCTAAAAACTGAAACTGCTACAAGGTGTGTGTAGCGTGCAGAAAAAAGGCTTGTCATTTCAAACAAAGAAGAGGAAACCAAAATCCAGGTAGTGAAACGAACACACCAGTATGGGAGATGTGCATGTGGACAGTTTCAAGCAGAGGCTCTTTGTGGACACTTGGAAACAGCGCTGTGAAAAAATTTCGTACGAAGCGGGATTTGGCCAAAGTTGAAAGACCTTCCAAAACCAACCCTAAAGAACTTAGCCAAACAATGAATGCTGCAATAAACTCCTGCAGGAAAGGTGCATCTATGACACAACTCCCGAGCAGGTAGCTACATTCTGCCCACTACAAAATGCATATGAATTCCAGGCTGAAAACTCACTCCAGAAGGAAGCAATGCGTGTGTTTCTCTCTGAAAGACACTCAGCCAGTAGGCTTTTGCTTGCTCCTTCAAAGTCTTTGTAGAAACGTGTGTTTTCACTGCTGGAATACGTTTTGGGATGCATTGTTTCAATCTCTTGCAAGCCTCATGTTGTTTCTTACAAAATGGGGAAAAATAAGGAGTATGTTTCCCAAATCACTTGCAGTCCAGGAAAACGCACACTGCATCACTCTTGCACGAACACGCTCTTTCTCCTAATATGTTGAGAACTTTCAACAAACAAGAAGAGAAGGGTATTTTGCAGTGAAATTCAGACGGGTTTGTAGAAAAGTACATCTCTATGGCCTGCAGAGTGCAAAACCGTGATTGACTTCATGTTCTCGATGAAAACCTTACATTTCCAAGTGACCTGAAGTAGGACTTTCACAAAAAGTTGTGTTTGCGTGTCTGTGGTGAAAGGAGCTCTAGGTTGTGTATTCAGTGCTGCAGAGTGACACACTCTACATAGGTTACACAGCGTTTTGAGAGCACCAACATGCTAAAAACTGAAACTGCTACAAGGTGTGTGTAGCGTGCAGAAAGAAGGCTTGTCATTTCAAAGAAAGAAGAGGAAACCAAAATCCAGGTAGTGAAACGAACACACCAGTATGGGAGATGTGCATGTGGACAGTTTCAAGCAGAGGCTCTTTGTGGACACTTGGAAACAGCGCTGTGAAAAAATTTCGTACGAAGCGGGATTTGGCCAAAGTTGAAAGACCTTCCAAAACCAACCCTAAATAACTTAGCCAAACAATGAATGTTGCAATAAACTCCTCCAGGAAAGGTGCATCTATGACACAACTCCCGAGCAGGTAGCTACATTCTGCACAGTACAAAATGCATATGAATTCCAGGCTGAAAACTCACTCCAGAAGGAAGCAATGCGTGTGTTTCTCTCTGAAAGGACACTCAGCCACTAGGCTTTTGCTTGCTCCTTCAAAGTTTTTGTAGAAACGTGTGTTTTCACTGCTGGAATACGTTTTGGGATGCATTGTTTCAATCTCTTGCAAGCCTCATGTTGTTTCTTACACAATGGGGAAAAATAAGGAGTATGTTTCCCAAATCACTTGAAGTCCAGGAAAACGCACACTGCATCATCACTCTTGCACGAACACGCTCTTTCTCCTAATACGTTGAGAACTTTCAACAAACAAGAAGAGAAGGGTATTTTGCAGTGAAATTCAGACGGGTTTGTAGAAAAGTACATTTCTATGGGCTGCAGAGTGCAAAACCGTGATTGACTTCATGTTCTCGATGAAAACCTTACATTTCCAAGTGACCTGAAGTAGGACTTTCACAAAAAGTTGTGTTTTCGTGTCTGTGGTGAAAGGAGCTCTAGGTTGTGTATTCAGTGCTGCAGAGTGACACACTCTACATAGGTTACACAGCGTTTTGAGAGCACCAACATGCTAAAAACTGAAACTGCTACAAGGTGTGTGTAGCGTGCAGAAAGAAGGCTTGTCATTTCAAAGAAAGAAGAGGAAACCAAAATCCAGGTAGTGAAACGAACACACCAGTATGGGAGATATGCATGTGGACAGTTTCAAGCAGAGGCTCTTTGTGGACACTTGGAAACAGCGCTGTGAAAAAATTTCGTACGAAGAGGGATTTGGCCAAAGTTGAAAGACCTTCCAAAACCAACCCTAAAGAACTTAGCCAAACAATGAATGTTTCAATAAACTCCTGCAGGAAAGGTGCTTCTATGACACAACTCCCGAGCAGGTAGCTACATTCTGCACAGTACAAAATGCATATGAATTCCAGGCTGAAAACTCACTCCAGAAGGAAGCAATGCGTGTGTTTCTCTCTGAAAGAACACTCAGCCACTAGGCTTTTGCTTGCTCCTTCAAAGTCTTTGTAGAAACGTGTGTTTTCACTGCTGGAATACGTTTTGGGATGCATTGTTTCAATCTCTTGCCAGCCTCATGTTGTTTCTTACACAATGGGGAAAAATAAGGAGTATGTTTCCCAAATCACTTGAAGTCCAGGAAAACGCACACTGCATCACTCTTGCACGAACACGCTCTTTCTCCTAATACGTTGAGAACTTTCAACAAACAAGAAGAGAAGGGTATTTTGCAGTGAAATTCAGACGGGTTTGTAGAAAAGTACATCTCTATGGCCTGCAGAGTGCAAAACCGTGATTGACTTCATGTTCTCGATGAAAACCTTACATTTCCAAGTGACCTGAAGTAGGACTTTCACAAAAAGTTGTGTTTGCGTGTCTGTGGTGAAAGGAGCTCTAGGTTGTGTATTCAGTGCTGCAGAGTGACACACTCTACATAGGTTACACAGCGTTTTGAGAGCACCAACATGCTAAAAACTGAAACTGCTACAAGGTGTGTGTAGCGTGCAGAAAGAAGGCTTGTCATTTCAAAGAAAGAAGAGGAAACCAAAATCCAGGTAGTGAAACGAACACACCAGTATGGGAGATGTGCATGTGGACAGTTTCAAGCAGAGGCTCTTTGTGGACACTTGGAAACAGCGCTGTGAAAAAATTTCGTACGAAGCGGGATTTGGCCAAAGTTGAAAGACCTTCCAAAACCAACCCTAAATAACTTAGCCAAACAATGAATGTTGCAATAAACTCCTCCAGGAAAGGTGCATCTATGACACAACTCCCGAGCAGGTAGCTACATTCTGCACAGTACAAAATGCATATGAATTCCAGGCTGAAAACTCACTCCAGAAGGAAGCAATGCGTGTGTTTCTCTCTGAAAGGACACTCAGCCACTAGGCTTTTGCTTGCTCCTTCAAAGTTTTTGTAGAAACGTGTGTTTTCACTGCTGGAATACGTTTTGGGATGCATTGTTTCAATCTCTTGCAAGCCTCATGTTGTTTCTTACACAATGGGGAAAAATAAGGAGTATGTTTCCCAAATCACTTGAAGTCCAGGAAAACGCACACTGCATCATCACTCTTGCACAAACACGCTCTTTCTCCTAATACGTTGAGAACTTTCAACAAACAAGAAGAGAAGGGTATTTTGCAGTGAAATTCAGACGGGTTTGTAGAAAAGTACATTTCTATGGGCTGCAGAGTGCAAAACCGTGATTGACTTCATGTTCTCGATGAAAACCTTACATTTCCAAGTGACCTGAAGTAGGACTTTCACAAAAAGTTGTGTTTTCGTGTCTGTGGTGAAAGGAGCTCTAGGTTGTGTATTCAGTGCTGCAGAGTGACACACTCTACATAGGTTACACAGCGTTTTGAGAGCACCAACATGCTAAAAACTGAAACTGCTACAAGGTGTGTGTAGCGTGCAGAAAGAAGGCTTGTCATTTCAAAGAAAGAAGAGGAAACCAAAATCCAGGTAGTGAAACGAACACACCAGTATGGGAGATATGCATGTGGACAGTTTCAAGCAGAGGCTCTTTGTGGACACTTGGAAACAGCGCTGTGAAAAAATTTCGTACGAAGAGGGATTTGGCCAAAGTTGAAAGACCTTCCAAAACCAACCCTAAAGAACTTAGCCAAACAATGAATGCTGCAATAAACTCCTGCAGGAAAGGTGCATCTATGACACAACACCCGAGCAGATAGCTACATTCTGCACAGTACAAAATGCATATGAATTCCAGGCTGAAAACTCACTCCAGACGGAAGCAATGCGTGTGTTTCTCTCTGAAAGAACACTCAGCCACTAGGCTTTTGCTTGCTCCTTCAAAGTCTTTGTAGAAACGTGTGTTTTCACTGCTGGAATACGTTTTGGGATGCATTGTTTCAATCTCTTGCAAGCCTCATGTTGTTTCTTACACAATGGGGAAAAATAAGGAGTATGTTTCCCAAATCACTTGAAGTCCAGGAAAACGCACACTGCATCACTCTTGCACGAACACGCTCTTTCTCCTAATACGTTGAGAACTTTCAACAAACAAGAAGAGAAGGGTATTTTGCAGTGAAATTCAGACGGGTTTGTAGAAAAGTACATTTCTATGGGCTACAGAGTGCAAAACCGTCATTGACTTCATGTTCTCGATGAAAACCTTACATTTCCAAGTGACCTGAAGTAGGACTTTCACAAAAAGATGTGTTTGCGTGTCTGTGGTGAAAGGAGCTCTAGGTTGTGTATTCAGTGCTGCAGAGTGACACACTCTACATAGGTTACACAGCGTTTTGAGAGCACCAACATGCTAAAAACTGAAACTACTACAAGGTGTGTGCAGCGTGCAGAAAGAAGGCTTGTCATTTCAAAGAAAGAAGAGGAAACGAAAATCCAGATAGTGAAACGAACACACCAGTATGGGAGATGTGCATGTGGACAGTTTCAAGCAGAGGCTCTTTGTGGACACTTGGAAACAGCGCTGTGAAAAAATTTCGTACGAAGCGGGATTTGGCCAAAGTTGAAAGACCTTCCAAAACCAACCCTAAAGAACTTAGCACAACAATGAATGTGGCAATAAACTCCTGCAGGAAAGGTGCATCTATGACACAACTCCCGAGCAGGTAGCTACATTCTGCACAGTACAAAATGCATATGAATTCCAGGCTGAAAACTCACTCCAGAAGGAAGCAATGAGTGTGTTTCTCTCTGAAAGGACACTCAGCCACTAGGCTTTTGCTTGGTCCTTCAAAGTCTTTGTAGAAACGTGTGTTTTCATTGCTGGAATACGTTTTGGGATGCATTGTTTCAATCTCTTGCAAGCCTCATGTTGTTTCTTACACAATGGGGAAAAATAAGGAGTATGTTTCCCAAATCACTTGAAGTCCAGGAAAACGCACACTGCATCACTCTTGCACGAACACGCTCTTTCTCCTAATACGTTGAGAACTTTCAACAAACAAGAAGAGAAGGGTATTTTGCAGTGAAATTCAGACGGGTTTGTAGAAAAGTACATTTCTATGGGCTGCAGAGTGCAAAACCGTGATTGACTTCATGTTCTCGATGAAAACCTTACATTTCCAAGTGACCTGAAGTAGGACTTTCACTAAAAGATGTGTTTGCGAGTCTGTGGTGAAAGGAGCTCTAGGTTGTGTATTCAGTGCTGCAGAGTGACACACTCTACATAGGTTACACAGCGTTTTGAGAGCACCAACATGCTAAAAACTGAAACTACTACAAGGTGTGTGTAGCGTGCAGAAAGAAGGCTTGTCATTTCAAAGAAAGAAGAGGAAACCAAAATCCAGATAGTGAAACGAACACACCAGTATGGGAGATGTGCATGTGGACAGTTTCATGCAGAGGCTCTTTGTGGACACTTGGAAACAGCGCTGTGAAAAAATTTCGTACGAAGCCGGATTTGGCCAAAGTTGAAAGACCTTCCAAAACCAACCCTAAAGAACTTAGCCCAACAATGAATGTGGCAATAAACTCCTGCAGGATAGGTGCATCTATGACACAACTCCCGAGCAGGTAGCTACATTCTGCACAGTACAAAATGCATATGAATTCCAGGCTGAAAACTCACTCCAGAAGGAAGCAATGCGTGTGTTTCTCTCTGAAAGGACACTCAGCCAGTAGGCTTTTGCTTGCTCCTTCAAAGTCTTTGTAGAAACGTGTGTTTTCACTGCTGGAATACATTTTGAGATGCATTGTTTCAATCTCTTGCAAGGCTCATGTTGTTTCTTACACAATGGGGAAAAATAAGGAGTATGTTTCCCAAATCACTTGAAGTCCAGGAAAACGCACACTGCATCACTCTTGCACGAACACGCTCTTTCTCCTAATACGTTGAGAACTTTCAACAAACAAGAAAGGAAGGGTATTTTGCAGTGAAATTCAGACTGGTTTGTAGAAAAGTACATTTCTATTGGCTGCAGAGTGCAAAACCGTGATTGACTTCATGTTCTCGATGAAAACCTTACATTTCCAAGTGACCTGAAGTAGGACTTTCACAAAAAGATGTGTTTGCGTGTCTGTGGTGAAAGGAGCTCTAGGTTGTGTATTCAGTGGTGGAGAGTGACACACTCTACATAGGTTACACAGCGTTTTGAGAGCACCAACATGCTAAAAACTGAAACTGCTACAAGGTGTGTGTAGCGTGCAGAAAGAAGGCTTGTCATTTCAAAGAAAGAAGAGGAAACCAAAATCCAGGTAGTGAAACGAACACACCAGTATAGGATATGTGCATGTGGACAGTTTCAAGCAGAGGCTCTTTGTGGACACTTGGAAACAGCGCTGTGAAAAAATTTCTTACGAAGAGGGATTTGGCCAAACTTGAAAGACCTTCCAAAACCAACCCTAAAGAACTTAGCCAAACAATGAATGCTGCAATAAACTCCTGCAGGAAAGGTGCATCTATGACACAACACCCGAGCAGATAGCTACATTCTGCACAGTACAAAATGCATATGAATTCCAGGCTGAAAACTCACTCCAGACGGAAGCAATGCGTGTGTTTCTCTCTGAAAGAACACTCAGCCACTAGGCTTTTGCTTGCTCCTTCAAAGTCTTTGTAGAAACGTGTGTTTTCACTGCTGGAATACGTTTTGGGATGCATTGTTTCAATCTCTTGCAAGCCTCATGTTGTTTCTTACACAATGGGGAAAAATAAGGAGTATGTTTCCCAAATCACTTGAAGTCCAGGAAAACGCACACTGCATCACTCTTGCACGAACACGCTCTTTCTCCTAATACGTGGAGAACTTTCAACAAACAAGAAGAGAAGGGTATTTTGCAGTGAAATTCAGACTGGTTTGTAGAAAAGTACATTTCTATTGGCTGCAGAGTGCAAAACCGTGATTGACTTCATGTTCCCGATGAAAACCTTACATTTCCAAGTGACCTGAAATAGGACTTTCACAAAAAGATGTGTTTGCGTGTCTGTGGTGAAAGGAGCTCTAGTTTGTGTATTCAGTGCTGGAGAGTAACACACTCTACATAGGTTACACAGCGTTTTGAGCACGAACATGCTAAAAACTGAAACTGCTACAAGGTGTGTGTAGCGTGCAGAAAAAAGGCTTGTCATTTCAAAGAAAGAAGAGGAAACCAAAATCCAGGTAGTGAAACAAACACACCAGTATGGGAGATGTGCATGTGGACAGTTTCAAGCAGAGGCTCTTTGTGGACACTTGGAAACAGCGCTGTGAAAAAATTTCGTACGAAGAGGGATTTGGACAAAGTTGAAAGACCTTCCAAAACCAACCATAAAGAACTTAGCCAAACAATGAATGCTGCAATAAACTCCTGCAGGAAAGGTGCATCTATGACACAACTCCCCAGCAGGTAGCTACATTCTGCACAGTACAAAATGCATATGAATTCCAGGCTGAAAACTCACTCCAGAAGGAAGCAATGCGTGTGTTTCTCTCTGAAAGAACACTCAGCCAGTAGGCTTTTGCTTGGTCCTTCAAAGTCTTTGTAGAAACGTGTGTTTTCACTGCTGGAATACTTTTTGGGATGCATTGTTTCAATCTCTTGCAAGCCTCATGTTGTTTCTTACACAATGGGGAAAATTAAGGAGTATGTTTCCCAAATCACTTGAAGTCCAGGAAAACGCACACTGCATCACTCTTGCACGAACACGCTCTTTCTCCAAATACGTTGAGAACTTTCAACAAAGAATAAGAGAAGGGTATTTTGCAGT
>NW_027669737.1:0-88000 GCF_964146895.1 Miniopterus schreibersii | reverse complement strand
GAGAGACGGTTAGGGTTACGATTTGACCTAGGGTTAGGGTTATGTTGAGGGCTAGGGTTAGAGAGACGGTTAGGGTTAGGATTGGACCGAGGGTTATGGCTATGTTGAGGGCTCGGGTTAGAGAGGCGGTTAGGGTTAGTATTGGACCTAGGGTTAGGGTTATGTTGAGGGCTAGGGTTAGCGAGACGGTTTGGGTTAGGATTGGACCTAGGGCTAGGGTTATGTTGAGGGCTAGGTTTAGAGAGACGGTCTCGGTTAGGATTGGAGCTAGGGTTAGGGTTATGTTGAGGGCTAGGGTTAGAGAGACGGTTAGGGTTAGGATTGGACCTAGGGTTAGGGTTATGTTGAGCGCTAGGGTTAGAGAGGCGGTTAGGGTTAGGATTGGATCTAGGATTAGGGTTATGTTGAGTTCTAGGGTTAGAGAGACGGTTAGGTTTAGGATTGGACCTAGGGTTAGTGTTATGTTGAGGGCTAGGGTTAGAGAGGCGGTTAGGGTTAGAATTGGACCTAGGGCTAGGGTTATGTTGAGGGCTAGGTTTAGAGAGACGGTTGGGGTAAGATTTGGACCTAGGGTTAGGGTTATGTTGAGGGCCAGGGTTAGAGAGATGGTTAGGGTTAGGATTGGAACTATTGTTAGGGTTGGGTTGAGGGCTAGAGTTAGAGAGACGGTTAGGGTTAGGATTGGACCTAGGGTTAGGGTTATGTTGAGGGCTAGGGTTAGAGAGACGGTTAGGGTTAGGATTGGACTTAGGGTTAGGGTTATGTTGAGGACTAGGGTTAGAGAGACGGTTAGGGTTAGGATTGGACCTAGGGTTAGGGTTATGTTGAGGGCTAGGGTTAGAGAAACTGTTAGGGTTACGATTGGACCTAAGGTTAGGGTTATGTTGAGGGCTAGGGTTAGAGAGACGGTTAGGGTTAGGATAGGACCTAGGGTTAGGGTTATGTTGAGGGCTAGTGTTAGAGAGACGGTCAGGGTTAGGATTGGACCTAGGGTTAGGGTTATGTTGAGGGCTAGGGTTAGAGAGACTGTCAGGGTTAGCATTGGACCTAGGGTTAGGGTTATGATGAGGGCTAGGGTTAGAGAGACGGTCAGGGTTAGGATTGGACCTAGGGTTAGCGTTATGTTGAGGGCTAGGTTTAGAGAGACGGTTAGGGTAAGGATTGGACCTAGGGTTAGGGTTGGGTTGAGGGCTAGGGTTAGAGAGACTCTTAGGGTTAGGATTGGACCTAGGGTTAGGGTTATGTTGAGGGCTAGGGTTAGCGAGACGGTTAAGGTTAAGATTGGACCTAGGGTTAGGGTTATGTTGAGGGCTAGGGTTAGAGAGACGGTTAGATTTGGATTGGACCTAGGGTTAGTGTTAGGTTGAGGGCTAGGGTTAGAGAGATGGTTAGGGTTAGGATTGGACCTAGGGTTAGGCTTAGGTTGAGTGCTAGGGTTAGAGAGACTGTTAGGGTTAGGATTGGACCTAGGGTTAGGGTTATGTGGAGGGCTAGGGTTACAGAGAAGGTCAGGGTTAGGATTGGACCTAGGGTTAGGGTTATGTTGAGGGCTAGGTTTAGAGAGACGGTTAGGGTAAGGATTGGACCTAGGGATAGGGTTATGTTGAGGGCCAGGGTTAGAGAGACGGTCAGGGTTAGGATTGGACGTAGGGTTAGGGTTATGTTGAGGGCTAGTTTTAGAGAGATGGTTGGGGTAAGGATTGGACCTAGGGTTAGGGTTATGTTTAGGGCCAGGGTTAGAGAGATGGTTAGTGTTAGGATTGGTCCTATTGTTAGGGTTGGGTTGAGGGCTAGGGTTAGAGAGACGGTTAGGGTTAGGATTGGACCTAGGGTTAGAGTTATGTTGAGGGCTAGGGTTAGCGAGACGGTTAGGGTTAGAATTGGACGTAGGGTTAGGGTTATTTTGAGGGCTAGGGTTAGAGAGACGGTTAGGGTTAGGATTGGACCTAGGGTTAGGGTTATGTTGAGGGCTAGTGTTAGAGAGACGGTCAGGGTTAGGATTGGACCTAGGGTTAGGGTTATGTTGAGGGCTAGGGTTAGAGAGACGGTCAGGGTTAGCATTGGACCTAGGGTTAGGGTTATGTTGAGGGCCATGGTTAGAAAGACGGTCAGGGTTTGGATTGGACCTAGGGTTAGGGTTATGTTGAGGGCTAGTTTTAGAGAGACGGTTAGGGTAAGGATTGGACCTAGGGTTAGGGTTGGGTTGAGGGCTATGGTTAGAGAGACTGTTAGGGTTAGGATTGGAGCTAGGGTTAGGGTTATGTTGAGGGCTAGGGTTAGCGAGACGGTTAGGGTTAGGATTGACGTAGGGTTAGGTTTATTTTGAGGGATAGGTTTAGAGAGTCGGTCAGGGTTAGGATTGGAGGTAGGGTTAGTGTTATGTTGAGGGCTAGGGTTAGAGAGACGGTTAGGGTTAGGATTGGACCTAGTGTTAGGGTTATGTTGAGGGCTAGGGTTAGAGAGACGGTTATGGTTAGGATTGGACCTAGGGTTAGGGTTATGTTGAGGGCCAGGGTTAGAGAGACGGTTAGGGTTACGATTGGACCTAGGGTTAGGGTTATGTTTAGGGCTAGGGTAAGAGAGACGGTTAGGTTTAGGATTGGACCTAGGGTTAGGGTTATGTTGAGGGCTAGGGTTAGAGAGACGGTTCGGGTTAGGATTGGACCTAGGGTTAGGGTTATGTTCAGGGCTAGTGTTAGAAGGCGGTTAGGGTTAGGATTGGACCTAGGGTTAGGGTTATGTTGAGGGCTAGTGTTAGAGAGATGGTTAGGGTTAGGATTGGACCTAGGGTTGGGGTTATGTTGAGGGCTAGGATTAGAGAGACGGTCACGGTTAGGATTGGACCGAGGGTTACGGTTATGTTGAGGGCTAGGGTTAGAGAGGCGGTTAGGGTTAGGATTGGACCTAGGGTTCGGGTTATGTTGAGGGCTAGGGTTAGAGAAACGGTTAGGGTTAGGATTGGACCTAGGGTTAGGGTTATGTTGAGGGCTAGGGTTAGCGAGACGGTTAGGGTTAGGATTGGACCTAGGGTTAGGGTTATGTTGAGGGCTAGGGTTAGAGAGACGGTTAGGGTTAGGATTGGACCTACGGTTAGGGTTATGTTAAGCGCTAGGGTTAGAGAGACGGTTAAGGTTAGGATTGGACCTAGGGTTAGGGTTATGTTGAGGGCTAAGGTTAGAGAGACGGTTAGGGTTAGGATTGGATCTAGGATTAGGGTTATGTTGAGTTCTAGGGTTAGAGAGACGGTTAGGGTTAGGATTGGACCTAGGGTTAGTGTTATGTTGAGGGCTAGGGTTAGAGAGGCGGTTAGGGTTAGAATTGGACCTAGGGCTAGGGTTATGTTGAGGGCTAGATTTAGAGAGACGGTTGGGGTAAGATTTGGACCTAGGGTTAGGGTTATGTTGAGGGCCAGGGTTAGAGAGATGGTTAGGGTTAGGATTGGAACTATTGTTAGGGTTGGGTTGAGGGCTAGGGTTAGAGAGACGGTTAGGGTTAAGATTGGACCTAGGGTTAGGGTTATGTTGAGGACTAGGGTTAGAGAGACGGTTAGGGTTAGGATTGGGCCTAGGGTTAGGGTTATGTTGAGGGCTAGGGTTAGAGAGACGGTTAGGGTTAGGATAGGACCTAGGGTTAGGGTTATGTTGAGGGCTAGTGTTAGAGAGACGGTCAGGGTTAGGATTGGACCTAGGGTTAGGGTTATGTTGAGGGCTAGGTTTAGAGAGACGGTTAGGGTAAGGATTGGACCTAGGGTTAGGGTTGGGTTGCGCGCTAGGGTTAGAGACTCTTAGGGTTAGGATTGGACCTAGGGTTAGGGTTATGTTGAGGGCTAGGGTTAGGGAGACGGTTAAGGTTAAGATTGGACCTAGGGTTAGGGTTATGTTGAGGGCTAGGGTTACAGAGACGGTTAGGGTTAGGATTGGACGTAGGGTTAGGGTTATTTTGAGGGCTGGGGTTAGAGAGACGGTTAGGGTTAGGATTGGACCTAGGGTTAGGGTTATGTTCAGGGCTAGTGTTAGAGAGACGGTTAGGGTTAGGATTGGACCTAGGGATAGGGTTATGTTGAGGGCTAGGGTAAGAGAGCCGGTTAGGGTTAGGATTGGACCTAGGGTTAGGGTTATGTTCAGGGCTAGTGTTAGAGAGACGGTTAGGGTTAGGATTGGACCTAGGGATAGGGTTATGTTGAGGGCTAGGGTAAGAGAGACGGTTAGGGTTAGGATTGGACCTAGGGTTAGGGTTATGTTGAGGGCTAGGGTTAGAGAGACGGTTAGGGTTAGGATTGGACCTAGGGTTAGGGTTATGTTGAGGGCTAGTGTTAGAGAGACGGTTAGGGTTAGGATTGTACCTAGGGTTAGGGTTATGTTGAGGGCTAGGGTTAGAGAGATGGTCAGGGTTAGGATTGGACCTAGGGTTAGGGTTATGTTGAGGGCTAGGGTTAGAGAGACGGTCAGGTTTAGGATTGGACCTAGGGTTAGGGTTTTGTTGAGGGCTAAGTTTAGAGAGACGGTTAAGGTTAGGATTGGACCTAGGGTTAGGGTTATGTTGAGGGCTAGGTTTAGAGAGACGGTTAGGGGTACGATTGGACCTAGGGTTTGGGTTATGTTGAGGGCTAGGGTTAGAGAGACGGTTAGGGTTAGGATTGGACCTAGGGTTAGGGTTAGTTTGAGGACTAGGGTTAGAGAGAGGTTTAGGGTTAGGATTGGACCAAGGGTTAGGGTTATGTTGAGGGCTAGGTTTAGACAGACGGTTAGGGTTAGGATTGGACGTAGGGTTAGGGTTATGTTGAGGGCTAGGGTTAGAGAGACGGTTAGGGTTAGGATTGGACCTAGGGTTAGGGTTAGGTTGAGGGCTAAGGTTAGCGAGACGGTTAGGGTTAGGATTGGAACTAGGGTAGGGTTATTTTGAGGGCTAGGTTTAGAGAGACGGTCTCGGTTAGGATTGGAGCTAGGGTTAGGGTTATGTTGAGGGCTAGGGTTAGAGAGACGGTTAGGGTTAGGATTGGACCTAGTGTTAGGGTTATGTTGAGGGCTAGGGTTAGAGAGACGGTTATGGTTAGGATTGGACCTAGGGTTAGGGTTATGTTGAGGGCCACGGTTAGAGAGACGGTTAGGGTTACGATTGGACCTAGGGTTAGGGTTATGTTTAGGGCTAGGGTAAGAGAGACGGTTCGGGTTAGGATTGGACCTAGGGTTAGGGTTATGTTCAGGGCTAGGGTTAGAAGGCGGTTAGGGTTAGGATTGGACCTAGGGTTAGGGTTATGTTGAGGGCTAGTGTTAGAGAGATGGTTAGGGTTAGGATTGGACCTAGGGTTGGGGTTATGTTGAGGGCTAGGATTAGAGAGACGGTCACGGTTAGGATTGGACCGAGGGTTACGGTTATGTTGAGGGCTAGGGTTAGAGAGGCGGTTAGGGTTAGGATTGGACCTAGGGTTCGGGTTATGTTGAGGGCTAGGGTTAGAGAAACGGTTAGGGTTAGGATTGGACCTAGGGTTAGGGTTATGTTGAGCGCTAGGGTTAGAGAGACGGTTACGGTTATTATTGGACCTAGGGTTAGGGTTATGTTGAGGGCTAGGGTTAGCGAGACGGTTAGGGTTAGGATTGACGTAGGGTTAGGTTTATTTTGAGGGATAGGTTTAGAGAGTCGGTCAGGGTTAGGATTGGAGGTAGGGTTAGTGTTATGTTGAGGGCTAGGGTTAGAGAGACGGTTAGGGTTAGGATTGGACCTAGTGTTAGGGTTATGTTGAGGGCTAGGGTTAGAGAGACGGTTATGGTTAGGATTGGACCTAGGGTTAGGGTTATGTTGAGGGCCAGGGTTAGAGAGACGGTTAGGGTTACGATTGGACCTAGGGTTAGGGTTATGTTTAGGGCTAGGGTAAGAGAGACGGTTAGGTTTAGGATTGGACCTAGGGTTAGGGTTATGTTGAGGGCTAGGGTTAGAGAGACGGTTCGGGTTAGGATTGGACCTAGGGTTAGGGTTATGTTCAGGGCTAGGGTTAGAAGGCGGTTAGTGTTAGGATTGGACCTAGGGTTAGGGTTATGTTAAGCGCTAGGGTTAGAGAGACGGTTAAGGTTAGGATTGGACCTAGGGTTAGGGTTATGTTGAGGGCTAAGGTTAGAGAGACGGTTAGGGTTAGGATTGGATCTAGGATTAGGGTTATGTTGAGTTCTAGGGTTAGAGAGACGGTTAGGGTTAGGATTGGACCTAGGGTTAGTGTTATGTTGAGGGCTAGGGTTAGAGAGGCGGTTAGGGTTAGAATTGGACCTAGGGCTAGGGTTATGTTGAGGGCTAGATTTAGAGAGACGGTTGGGGTAAGATTTGGACCTAGGGTTAGGGTTATGTTGAGGGCCAGGGTTAGAGAGATGGTTAGGGTTAGGATTGGAACTATTGTTAGGGTTGGGTTGAGGGCTAGGGTTAGAGAGACGGTTAGGGTTAAGATTGGACCTAGGGTTAGGGTTATGTTGAGGACTAGGGTTAGAGAGACGGTTAGGGTTAGATTGGGCCTAGGGTTAGGGTTATGTTGAGGGCTAGGGTTAGAGAGACGGTTAGGGTTAGGATAGGACCTAGGGTTAGGGTTATGTTGAGGGCTAGTGTTAGAGAGACGGTCAGGGTTAGGATTGGACCTAGGGTTAGGGTTATGTTGAGGGCTAGGTTTAGAGAGACGGTTAGGGTAAGGATTGGACCTAGGGTTAGGGTTGGGTTGCGCGCTAGGGTTAGAGACTCTTAGGGTTAGGATTGGACCTAGGGTTAGGGTTATGTTGAGGGCTAGGGTTAGCGAGACGGTTAAGGTTAAGATTGGACCTAGGGTTAGGGTTATGTTGAGGGCTAGGGTTACAGAGACGGTTAGGGTTAGGATTGGACGTAGGGTTAGGGTTATTTTGAGGGCTGGGGTTAGAGAGACGGTTAGGGTTAGGATTGGACCTAGGGTTAGGGTTATGTTCAGGGCTAGTGTTAGAGAGACGGTTAGGGTTAGGATTGGACCTAGGGATAGGGTTATGTTGAGGGCTAGGGTAAGAGAGACGGTTAGGGTTAGGATTGGACCTAGGGTTAGGGTTATGTTCAGGGCTAGTGTTAGAGAGACGGTTAGGGTTAGGATTGGACCTAGGGATAGGGTTATGTTGAGGGCTAGGGTAAGAGAGACGGTTAGGGTTAGGATTGGACCTAGGGTTAGGGTTATGTTGAGGGCTAGGGTTAGAGAGACGGTTAGGGTTAGGATTGGACCTAGGGTTAGGGTTATGTTGAGGGCTAGTGTTAGAGAGACGGTTAGGGTTAGGATTGTACCTAGGGTTAGGGTTATGTTGAGGGCTAGGGTTAGAGAGATGGTCAGGGTTAGGATTGGACCTAGGGTTAGGGTTATGTTGAGGGCTAGGGTTAGAGAGACGGTCAGGTTTAGGATTGGACCTAGGGTTAGGGTTTTGTTGAGGGCTAAGTTTAGAGAGACGGTTAAGGTTAGGATTGGACCTAGGGTTAGGGTTATGTTGAGGGCTAGGTTTAGAGAGACGGTTAGGGGTACGATTGGACCTAGGGTTAGGGTTATGTTGAGGGCTAGGGTTAGAGAGACGGTTAGGGTTAGGATTGGACCTAGGGTTAGGGTTAGTTTGAGGACTAGGGTTAGAGAGAGGTTTAGGGTTAGGATTGGACCAAGGGTTAGGGTTATGTTGAGGGCTAGGTTTAGACAGACGGTTAGGGTTAGGATTGGACGTAGGGTTAGGGTTATGTTGAGGGCTAGGGTTAGAGAGACGGTTAGGGTTAGGATTGGACCTAGGGTTAGGGTTAGGTTGAGGGCTAAGGTTAGCGAGACGGTTAGGGTTAGGATTGGAACTAGGGTAGGGTTATTTTGAGGGCTAGGTTTAGAGAGACGGTCTCGGTTAGGATTGGAGCTAGGGTTAGGGTTATGTTGAGGGCTAGGGTTAGAGAGACGGTTAGGGTTAGGATTGGACCTAGTGTTAGGGTTATGTTGACGGCTAGGGTTAGAGAGACGGTTATGGTTAGGATTGGACCTAGGGTTAGGGTTATGTTGAGGGCCAGGGTTAGAGAGACGGTTAGGGTTACGATTGGACCTAGGGTTAGGGTTATGTTTAGGGCTAGGGTAAGAGAGACGGTTCGGGTTAGGATTGGACCTAGGGTTAGGGTTATGTTCAGGGCTAGGGTTAGAAGGCGGTTAGGGTTAGGATTGGACCTAGGGTTAGGGTTATGTTGAGGGCTAGTGTTAGAGAGATGGTTAGGGTTAGGATTGGACCTAGGGTTGGGGTTATGTTGAGGGCTAGGATTAGAGAGACGGTCACGGTTAGGATTGGACCGAGGGTTACGGTTATGTTGAGGGCTAGGGTTAGAGAGGCGGTTAGGGTTAGGATTGGACCTAGGGTTCGGGTTATGTTGAGGGCTAGGGTTAGAGAAACGGTTAGGGTTAGGATTGGACCTAGGGTTAGGGTTATGTTGAGCGCTAGGGTTAGAGAGACGGTTACGGTTATTATTGGACCTAGGGTTAGGGTTATGTTGAGGGCTAGGGTTAGCGAGACGGTTAGGGTTAGGATTCGACCTAGGGTTAGGGTTATGTTGAGGGCTAGGGTTAGAGAGACGGTTAGGGTTAGGATTGGACCTACGGTTAGGGTTATGTTAAGCGCTAAGGTTAGAGAGACGGTTAAGGTTAGGATTGGACCTAGGGTTAGGGTTATGTTGAGGGCTAAGGTTAGAGAGACGGTTAGGGTTAGGATTGGATCTAGGATTAGGGTTATGTTGAGTTCTAGGGTTAGAGAGACGGTTAGGGTTAGGATTGGACCTAGGGTTAGTGTTATGTTGAGGGCTAGGGTTAGAGAGGCGGTTAGGGTTAGAATTGGACCTAGGGCTAGGGTTATGTTGAGGGCTAGGTTTAGAGAGACTGTTGGGGTAAGATTTGGACCTAGGGTTAGGGTTATGTTGAGGGCTAGGGTTAGAGAAACGGTTAGGGTTAGGATTGGACCTAGGGTTAGGGTTATGTTGAGCGCTAGGGTTAGAGAGACGGTTACGGTTAGGATTGGACCTAGGGTTAGGGTTATGTTGAGGGCTAGGGTTAGCGAGACGGTTAGGGTTAGGATTGGACCTAGGGTTAGGGTTATGTTGAGGGCTAGGGTTAGAGAGACGGTTAGTGTTAGGATTGGACCTACGGTTAGGGTTATGTTAAGCGCTAGGGTTAGAGAGACGGTTAAGGTTAGGATTGGACGTATGGTTAGGGTTATGTTGAGGGCTAAGGTTAGAGAGACGGTTAGGGTTAGGATTGGATCTAGGATTAGGGTTATGTTGAGTTCTAGGGTTAGAGAGACGGTTAGGGTTAGGATTGGACCTAGGGTTAGTGTTATGTTGAGGGCTAGGGCTAGAGAGGCGGTTAGGGTTAGAATTGGACCTAGGGCTAGGGTTATGTTGAGGGCTAGATTTAGAGAGACGGTTGGGGTAAGATTTGGACCTAGGGTTAGGGTTATGTTGAGGGCCAGGGTTAGAGAGATGGTTAGGGTTAGGATTGGAACTATTGTTAGGGTTGGGTTGAGGGCTAGGGTTAGAGAGACGGTTAGGGTTAAGATTGGACCTAGGGTTAGGGTTATGTTGAGGACTAGGGTTAGAGAGACGGTTAGGGTTAGGATTGGGCCTAGGGTTAGGGTTATGTTGAGGGCTAGGGTTAGAGAGACTGTTAGGGTTACGATTGGACCTAAGGTTAGGGTTATGTTGAGGGCTAGGGTTAGAGAGACGGTTAGGGTTAGGATAGGACCTAGGGTTAGGGTTATGTTGAGGGCTAGTGTTAGAGAGACGGTCAGGGTTAGGATTGGACCTAGGGTTAGGGTTATGTTGAGGGCTAGGTTTAGAGAGACGGTTAGGGTAAGGATTGGACCTAGGGTTAGGGTTGGGTTGCGCGCTAGGGTTAGAGACTCTTAGGGTTAGGATTGGACCTAGGGTTAGGGTTATGTTGAGGGCTAGGGTTAGCGAGACGGTTAAGGTTAAGATTGGACCTAGGGTTAGGGTTATGTTGAGGGCTAGGGTTACAGAGACGGTTAGGGTTAGGATTGGACGTAGGGTTAGGGTTATTTTGAGGGCTGGGGTTAGAGAGACGGTTAGGGTTAGGATTGGACCTAGGGTTAGGGTTATGTTCAGGGCTAGTGTTAGAGAGACGGTTAGGGTTAGGATTGGACCTAGGGATAGGGTTATGTTGAGGGCTAGGGTAAGAGAGACGGTTAGGGTTAGGATTGGACCTAGGGTTAGGGTTATGTTGAGGGCTAGGGTTAGAGAGACGGTTAGGGTTAGGATTGGACCTAGGGTTAGGGTTATGTTGAGGGCTAGTGTTAGAGAGACAGTTAGGGTTAGGATTGTACCTAGGGTTAGGGTTATGTTGAGGGCTAGGGTTAGAGAGATGGTCAGGGTTAGGATTGGACCTAGGGTTAGGGTTATGTTGAGGGCTAGGGTTAGAGAGACGGTCAGGTTTAGGATTGGACCTAGGGTTAGGGTTTTGTTGAGGGCTAAGTTTAGAGAGACGGTTAAGGTTAGGATTGGACCTAGGGTTAGGGTTATGTTGAGGGCTAGGTTTAGAGAGACTGTTAGGGGTACGATTGGACCTAGGGTTAGGGTTATGTTGAGGGCTAGGGTTAGAGAGACGGTTAGGGTTAGGATTGGACCTAGGGTTAGGGTTAGTTTGAGGACTAGGGTTAGAGAGAGGTTTAGGGTTAGGATTGGACCAAGGGTTAGGGTTATGTTGAGGGCTAGGTTTAGACAGACGGTTAGGGTTAGGATTGGACGTAGGGTTAGGGTTATGTTGAGGGCTAGGGTTAGAGAGACGGTTAGGGTTAGGATTGGACCTAGGGTTAGGGTTAGGTTGAGGGCTAAGGTTAGCGAGACGGTTAGGGTTAGGATTGGAACTAGGGTAGGGTTATTTTGAGGGCTAGGTTTAGAGAGACGGTCTCGGTTAGGATTGGAGCTAGGGTTAGGGTTATGTTGAGGGCTAGGGTTAGAGAGACGGTTAGGGTTAGGATTGGACCTAGTGTTAGGGTTATGTTGAGGGCTAGGGTTAGAGAGACGGTTATGGTTAGGATTGGACCTAGGGTTAGGGTTATGTTGAGGGCCAGGGTTAGAGAGACGGTTAGGGTTACGATTGGACCTAGGGTTAGGGTTATGTTTAGGGCTAGGGTAAGAGAGACGGTTCGGGTTAGGATTGGACCTAGGGTTAGGGTTATGTTCAGGGCTAGGGTTAGAAGGCGGTTAGGGTTAGGATTGGACCTAGGGTTAGGGTTATGTTGAGGGCTAGTGTTAGAGAGATGGTTAGGGTTAGGATTGGACCTAGGGTTGGGGTTATGTTGAGGGCTAGGATTAGAGAGACGGTCACGGTTAGGATTGGACCGAGGGTTCCGGTTATGTTGAGGGCTAGGGTTAGAGAGGCGGTTAGGGTTAGGATTGGACCTAGGGTTCGGGTTATGTTGAGGGCTAGGGTTAGAGAAACGGTTAGGGTTAGGATTGGACCTAGGGTTAGGGTTATGTTGAGCGCTAGGGTTAGAGAGACGGTTACGGTTATTATTGGACCTAGGGTTAGGGTTATGTTGAGGGCTAGGGTTAGCGAGACGGTTAGGGTTAGGATTGGACCTAGGGTTAGGGTTATGTTGAGGGCTAGGGTTAGAGAGACGGTTAGGGTTAGGATTGGACCTACGGTTAGGGTTATGTTAAGCGCTAGGGTTAGAGAGACGGTTAAGGTTAGGATTGGACCTAGGGTTAGGGTTATGTTGAGGGCTAAGGTTAGAGAGACGGTTAGGGTTAGGATTGGATCTAGGATTAGGGTTATGTTGAGTTCTAGGGTTAGAGAGACGGTTAGGGTTAGGATTGGACCTAGGGTTAGTGTTATGTTGAGGGCTAGGGTTAGAGAGGTGGTTAGGGTTAGAATTGGACCTAGGGCTAGGGTTATGTTGAGGGCTAGGTTTAGAGAGACGGTTGGGGTAAGATTTGGACCTAGGGTTAGGGTTATGTTGAGGGCCAGGGTTAGAGAGATGGTTAGGGTTAGGATTGGAACTATTGTTAGGGTTGCGTTGAGGGCTAGGGTTAGAGAGACGGTTAGGGTTAAGATTGGACCTAGGGTTAGGGTTATGTTGAGGACTAGGGTTAGAGAGACGTTTAGGGTTAGGATTGGACCTAGGGTTAGGGTTATGTTGAGGGCTAGGGTTAGAGAGACTGTTAGGGTTACGATTGGACCTAAGGTTAGGGTTATGTTGAGGGCTAGGGTTAGAGAGACGGTTAGGGTTAGGATAGGACCTAGGGTTAGGGTTATGTTGATGGCTAGTGTTAGAGAGACGGTCAGGGTTAGGATTGGACCTAGGGTTAGGGTTATGTTGAGGGCTAGGGTTAGAGAGACTGTCAGGGTTAGCATTGGACCTAGGGTTAGGGTTATGTTGAGGGCTAGGTTTAGAGAGACGGTCAGGGTTAGGATTGGACCTAGGGTTAGGGTTATGTTGAGGGCTAGGTTTAGAGAGACGGTTAGGGTAAGGATTGGACCTAGGGTTAGGGTTGGGTTGAGGGCTAGGGTTAGAGAGACTCTTAGGGTTAGGATTGGACCTAGGGTTAGGGTTATGTTGAGGGCTAGGGTTAGCGAGACGGTTAAGGTTAAGATTGGACCTAGGGTTAGGGTTATGTTGAGGGCTAGGGTTACAGAGACGGTTAGGGTTAGGATTGGACGTAGGGTTAGGGTTATTTTGAGGGCTGGGGTTAGAGAGACGGTTAGGGTTAGGATTGGACCTAGAGTTAGGGTTATGTTCAGGGCTAGTGTTAGAGAGACGGTTAGGGTTAGGATTGGACCTAGGGATAGGGTTATGTTGAGGGCTAGGGTAAGAGAGACGGTTAGGGTTAGGATTGGACCTAGGGTTAGGGTTATGTTGAGGGCTAGGGTTAGAGGGACGGTTAGGGTTAGGATTGGACCTAGGGTTAGGGTTATGTTGAGGGCTAGTGTTAGAGAGACGGTTAGGGTTAGGATTGTACCTAGGGTTAGGGTTATGTTGAGGGCTAGGGTTAGAGAGATGGTCAGGGTTAGGATTGGACCTAGGGTTAGGGTTATGTTGAGGGCTAGGGTTAGAGAGACGGTCAGGTTTAGGATTGGACCTAGGGTTAGGGTTTTGTTGAGGGCTAAGTTTAGAGAGACGGTTAAGGTTAGGATTGGACCTAGGGTTAGGGTTATGTTGAGGGCTAGGTTTAGAGAGACGGTTAGGGATACGATTGGACCTAGGGTTAGGGTTATGTTGAGGGCTAGGGTTAGAGAGACGGTTAGGGTTAGGATTGGACCTAGGGTTAGGGTTAGTTTGAGGACTAGGGTTAGAGAGAGGTTTAGGGTTAGGATTGGACCAAGGGTTAGGGTTATGTTGAGGGCTAGGGTTAGAGAGAGGTTTAGGGTTAGGATTGGACCAAGGGTTAGGGTTATGTTGGGGGCTAGGGTTAGAGAGACGGTTAGGGTTAGGATTGGACCTAGGGTTAGGGTTAGTTTGAGGACTAGGGTTAGAGAGAGGTTTAGGGTTAGGATTGGACCTAGGGTTAGGGTTAGGTTGAGGGCTAAGGTTAGCGAGACGGTTAGTGTTAGGATTGGACCTAGGGTAGGGTTATTTTGAGGGCTAGGTTTAGTGAGACGGTCTCGGTTAGGATTGGAGCTAGGGTTAGGGTTATGTTGAGGGCTAGGGTTAGAGAGACGGTTAGGGTTAGGATTGGACCTAGGGTTAGTGTTATGTTGAGGGCTAGGGTTAGCGAGACGGTTAGGGTTAGGATTCGACCTAGGGTTAGGGTTATGTTGAGGGCTAGGGTTAGAGAAACGGCTAGGGTTAGGATTGGACCTAGGGTTAGGGTTATGGTGAGGGCTAGGGTTAGAGAGACGGTTAGGGTTAGATTGGTCCTAGGGTTAGGGTTATGTTGAGGGCTAGGTTTAGAGAGACGGTTAGGGTTAGGATTGGACCTAGGGTTAGGGTTATGTTGAGGGCTAGCTTTAGAGAGACGGTTAGGTTTAGGATTGGACATAGGGATAGGGTTATGTTTAGGGCTAGGGCAAGAGAGACGGTTAGGGTTAGGATTGGACCTAGGTTTAGGGTTTTGTAGAGGGCTAGGGTTAGAGAGACGGTTAGGGTTAGGATTGGACCTAGGGTTAGGGTTATATTCAGGGCTAGGGTTAGAAGGCGGTTAGGGTTAGGATTGGACCTAGGGTTAGGGTTATGTTGAGGGCTAGGGTTAGAGAGACGGTTAGGGTTAGGATTGAACCTAGGGTTATGGTTAGGTTGAGGGCTAGGGTTAGAGAGACGGTTAGGGTTAGGATTGGACCTAGGGTTAGGGTTAGGTTGAGGGCTAGGGTTAGAGAGACGGTTAGAGTTAGGATTGGACCTAGGGTTAGGGTTATGTTGAGGGCTATGTTAGAGAACCATTTAGGGTTAGGATTGATTCTAGGGTTACGGTTAGGTTGAGGGCTAGGGTTAAAGAGACGGTTACGGTTAGGATTGGACCTAGGGTTAGGGTTATGTTGAGGGCTAGGGTTAGCGAGACGGTTAGGGTTAGGATTGGACCTAGGGTTAGGGTTATGTTGAGGGCTAGGGTTAGAGAGACGGTTAGGGTTAGGATTGAACCTAGGGTTAGGGTTATGTTAAGCGCTAGGGCTAGAGAGACGGTTAAGGTTAGGATTGGACCTAAGGTTAGGGTTATGTTGAGGGCTAAGGTTAGAGAGACGGTTAGGGTGAGGATTGGATCTAGGATTAGGGTTATGTTGAGTTCTAGGTTTAGAGAGACGGTTAGGGTTACGATTGGACCTAGGGTTAGTGTTATGTTGAGGGCTAGGGTTAGAGAGGCGGTTAGGGTTAGGATTGGACCTAGGGCTAGGGTTATGTTGAGGGCTAGGTTTATAGAGGCGGTTGTGGTAAGATTTGGACCTAGGGTTAGGGTTATGTTGAGGGCCAGGGTTAGAGAGATGGTTAGGGTTAGGATTGGAACTATTGTTAGGGTTGGGTTGAGGGCTAGGGTTAGAGAGACGGTTAGGGTTAGGATTGGACCTAGGGTTAGCGTTAGGTTGAGGGCTAGGGTTAGAGAGACGGTTAGGGTTAGGATTGGACGTAGGGTTAGGGTTATTTTGAGGGCTGGGGTTAGAGAGACGGTTAGGGTTAGGATTGGACCTAGGGTTAGGGTTATGTTGAGGGCTAGGGTTAGAGAGACGGTTAGGGTTACGATTGGACCTAGGGTTAGGGTTATGTTGAGGGCTATTTTGAGGGCTGGGGTTAGAGAGACGGTTAGGGTTAGGATTGGACCTAGGGTTAGGGTTATGTTCAGGGCTAGTGTTAGAGAGACGGTTAGGGTTAGGATTGGACCTAGGGATAGGGTTATGTTGAGGGCTAGGGTTAGAGAGACGGTTAGGGTTAGGTTTGGACCTAGGGTTAGGGTTATACTGAGGGCTAGGGTTAGAGAGACGGTTAGGTTTAGGATTGGACCTAGGGTTAGGTTTATGTTGAGGGCTAGGGTTAGAGAGACGGTTAGGGTTAGGATTTTACCTAGGGTTAGCGTTAGGTTGAGTGCTAGGGTTAGAGAGACGGTTAGGGTTAGGATTGGACGTAGGGTTAGGTTTAGGTTGAGGGTTAGGTTTAGAGAGACAGTTAGGGTTAGGATTGGACATAGGGTTAGGCTTATGTTGAGGGCTAGGGTCAGAGAGACGGTTAGGGTTAGGATTGGACCTAGGGTTAGGGTTACGTTGAGGGCTAGGTTTAGAGAGAACGTTAGTGTTAAGATTGGACCTAGGGTTAAGGTTATGTTGATGGCTAGGGTTAGAGAGACGGTTAGGGCTAGGAATGGACCTAGGGTTAGGGTTAGGTTGAGGGCTAGGGTTAGAGAGACGGTTAGGTTGAGGATTGGACCTAGGGTTAGGGTTATGTTGAGGGCTAGCGTTACAGAGACGGTTAGGGTTAGGATTGGACCTAGGATTAGGGTTAGGTTGAGGGCTAGGGTTAGAGAGACGGTTAGGGTTAGGATTGGACCTAGGGATAGGATTAGGTTGAGGGCTAGGCTTAGAGAGACAGTTAGGGTTAGGATTGGACCTAGGGTTATGGTTATGTTGAGGGCTAGGATTAGAGAGACGGTTAGGTTTAGGATTGCACCTAGGGTTATGGTTATGTTGAGGGCTGGGGTTAGAGAGACGGTTAGGATTAGGATTGGTCCTGGGGTTAGGGTTATGTTTAGGACTAGGGTTAGAGAGACAGTTAGGGTTAGGATTGGACCTAGGTTTAGGGTTATGTTGAGGGCTAGCTTTAGAGAGACGGTTAGGGTTAGGATTGGACCTAGGGTTAGGGTTTTGTTGAGGGCTAGGGTTAGAGAGACGGTTAGGGTTAGGATTGGACCTAGGGTTAGGTTTATGTTGAGGGCTAGGGTTAGACAGACGGTTAGGGTTAGGATTGGACCTAGGGTTAGGGTTATGTTGAGGGCTGGGGTTAGAGACACTGTTAGGGTTAGGATTGGACCTAGGGTAAGTGTATGTTGAGGGCTAGGGTTAGAGAGACGGTTAGCGTTAGGATTGGACTTAGGATTAGGGTTATGTTGAGGGCTAGGGTTAGAGAGACGGTTAGGGTTAGGATTGGACCTAGGGTTAGGGTTAGGTTGGGGGTAGGTTTAGAGAGACGGTTACGGTTAGGATTGGACCTAGGGTTAGGGTAATGTTGAGGGCTAGGTTTAGAGAGGCGGTTAGGGTTAGGATTGGACCTAGGGTTAGGGTTATGTTGAGGGCTAGGGTGAGAGACGATAAGGGTTAGGATTGGACCTAGGGTTAGGGTTAGGTTGAGGGCTAGGGTTAGAGATACGGTTAGGGTTTGCATTGGACCTAGGGTTAGTGTTATGTTGTAGGGTACGGTTAGAGAGACGGCTAGCGTTAAGATTGGACCTAGGGTTAGGGTTATGTTGAGGGCTAGAGTGAGAGACGATTAGGGTTAGGATTGGACCTAGGTTTAGGGTTAAGTTGAGGGATAGGGTTAGAGAGTCGGTTAGGGTTATTATTGGACTTAGGGTTAGTGTGATGTTGAGGGCTAGGATTAGAGACACGGTTAGGGTTAGGATTGGACCTAGGTTTAGGGTTAAGTTGAGAGCTAGGGTTAGAGAGACGGTTAGGGTTAGGATTGGACCTAGGGTTATTGTTATGTTGAGAGCTAGGTTTAGAGACACGGTTAGGGTTAGGATTGGACCTAGGGTTAGGGTATGTTGAGGGCTAGGGTTAGAGAGACGGTTAGGGTTAGGATTGGACCTAGGGTTAGGGTTATGTTGAGGGCTACGGTTAGAGAGACGGCTAGCGTTAGCATTGGACCTAGGGTTAGGATTATGTTGAGGGCTAGGGTTAGAGAGACGGTTAGGGTTAAGATTGGACCTAGGGTTCGGGTTATGTTGAGGGCTAGTGTTAGAGAGACGGTTAGGCTTAGGATTGGACCTAGGGTTAGGGTTATGTTGAAGGCTAGGGTTAGAGAGACGGTTAGGGCTAGGATAGGATCTAGGGTTAGGGTTATGTTGAGGGCTAGGGTTAGAGAGACAGTTAGGTCTAGGATTGGACCTAGGGTTAGGGTTAGGTTGAGGGCTAGGGCTAGAGAGGGTTAGGGTGAGGATTGGACCTAGGGTTAGGGTTATGTTGAGGGCTAGGGTTAGCGGGACGGTTAGGGTTAGGATTGGACCTAGGATTAGGGTTAGGTTGAGGGATAGGGTTAGAGAGACGGTTAGGGTTAGGATTGGACCTAGGGTTAGGGTTAGGTTGAGGGCTAGGGTTAGAGAGACAGTTAGGGTTAGGATTGGACGTAGGGTTAGCGTTATGTTGAGGGATAGGGTTAGAGAGACGGTCAGGGTTGAGATTAGACCTAAGGTTAGTGTTACATTGAGGGCTAGGTTTAGAGAGACGGTTAGGGTAAGGATTGGACCTAGGGTTAGGGTTATGTTGAGGGCCAGGGTTAGAGAGACGGTTAGGGTTAGGATTGGATCTAGGGTTAGGGTTGGGTTGAGGGCTAGGGTTAGAGAGACGGTTAGAGTTAGGATTGGACCTAGGGTTAGGGTTATGTTGAGGGCTAAGGTTAGAGAGACGGTTAGGGTTAGGATTGGACCTAGGGTTAGGGTTATGTGAGGGCTAGGGTTAGAGAGACGGTTAGGGTTAGGATTGGACCTAGGGTTAGGGTTAGGTTGAGTGCTAGGGTTAGAGAGACGGTTAGGGTTAGGATTGGACCTAGGGATAGGGTTATGTTGAGGGCTAGGGTTCGAGAGACGGTTAGGGTTAGGATTGGACCTAGGGTTAGGGTTATGTTGAGGGCTAGGGTTAGATAGGCGGTTAGGGTTAGGATTGGACCTAGGGTTAGGGTTATGTTGAGGGCTAGGGTTAGAGAGACGGTTATGGTTAGGATTGGACCTAGGATTAGGGTTATGTTGAGGGCTAGGGTTAGAGAGTTGGTTAGGGTTAGGATTGGACTAGGGTTAGGGTTATGTTGAGGGCTAGGGTTAGAAAGACGGTTAGGTCTAGGATTGGACCTAGGGTTAGGGTTAGGTTGAGGGCTAGGGTTAGAGAGGGTTAGGGTGAGGATTGGACCTAGGGTGAGGGTTCTGTTGAGGGCTAGGGTTAGAGAGACGGTTAGGTCTAGGATTGGACCTAGGGTTAGGGTTAGGTTGAGGGCTAGGGTTAGAGAGGGTTAGGGTTAGGATTGGCCCTAGGGTTAGGTTTATGTTGAGTGCTGGGGTTAGAGACACTGTTAGGGTTAGGATTGGACCTAGGGTAAGTGTATGTTGAGGGCTAGGGTTAGAGAGACGGTTAGCGTTAGGATTGGACCTAGGATTAGTGTTATGTTGAGGGCTAGGGTTAGAGAGATGGTTAGGCTTCGGATTGGACCTAGCGTTAGGATTATGTTGAGTTCTAGGTTTAGAGAGACGGTTAGCGTTAGGATTGGACCTAGGGTCAGGGTTATGTTGAGGGCCAGGGTTAGAGAGACGGTTAGGGTTAGGATTGGACCTAGGGTTAGGGTTATGTTGAGGGCTAGGGTTAGAGAGACGATTAGGCTTAGGATTGGACCTAGGGTTAGGGTTATGTTGAGGGCTAGGGTTAGAGAGACGGTTAGGGTTAGGATAGGATCTAGGGTTAGGGTTATGTTGAGGGCTAGGGTTAGAGAGACGGTTAGGGTTAGAATTGGACCTAGGGATAGGGTTATGTTGAGGGCTAGGGTTCGAGAGTCGGTTAGGGTTAGGATTGGACCTAGGGTTAGGGTTATGTTGAGGGCTAGGGTTAGAGAGACAGTTAGGGTTAGGATTGGACCTAGGGTTAACGTTATGTTGAGGGCAAGGGTTAGAGAGACGGTCAGGGTTAGGATTGGACCTAGGGTTAGTGTTATGTTGAGGGCTAGGTTTAGAGAGACGGTTAGGGTAAGGATTGGACCTAGGGTTAGGGTTATGTTGAGGGCCAGGTTTAGAGAGATGGTTAGGGTTAGGATTGGACCTAGGGTTAGGGTTGGGTCGAGGGCTAGGGTTAGAGAGACGGTTAGGGTTAGGATTGGACCTAAGGTTAGGGTTATGTTGAGGGCTAGGGTTAGCGAGACGGTTACGGTTAGGATTGGACGTAGGGTTAGGTTATTTTGAGGGCTAGGGTTAGAGAGTCGGTCAGGGTTAGGATTGGAGCTAGGGTTATGGTTATGTTGAGGGCTAGGGTTAGAGAGACGGTTAGGGTTAGGATTGGACCTAGGGTTAGGGTTATGTTGAGGGCTAGGGTTAGAGAGACGGTTAGGGTTACGAATGGACCTAGGGTTAGGGCTATGTTGAGGGCTAGGGTTAGAGAGACGGTTAGGGTTAGGATTGGACCTAGGGTTAGGGTTATGTTCAGGGCTAGGGTTAGAGAGACGGTTAGGTTTAGGATTGGACCTAGGGTTAGGTTTATGTTGAGGGCTAGGGTTAGAGAGACGGTTAGGGTTAGGATTTTACCTAGGGTTAGGGTTAGGTTGAGTGCTAGGGTTAGAGAGACGGTTAGGGTTAGGATTGGACGTAGGGTTAGGTTTAGGTTGAGGGCTAGGTTTAGAGAGACGGTTAGGGTTAGGATTGGACCTATGGTTACGCTTATGTTGAGGGCTAGGGTCAGAGAGACGGTTAGGGTTAGGATTGGACCTAAAGTTAGGGTTATGTTGAGGGCTAGGTTTAGAGAGAACGTTAGGGTTAAGATTGGACCTAGGGTTAAGGTTATGTTGAGGGCTAGGGTTAGAGAGACGGTTAGGTTGAGGATTGGACCTAGGGTTAGGGTTATGTTGAGATCTAGCGTTACAGAGACGGTTAGGGTTAGGATTGGACCTAGGATTAGCTTTAGGTTGAGGGCTAGGGTTAGAGAGACGGTTAGCGTTAGGATTGGACCTAGGGATAGGGTTAGGTTGAGGGCTAGGCTTAGAGAGACAGTTAGGGTTAGGATTGGGCCTAGGGTTATCGTTATGTTGAGGGCTAGGATTAGAGAGACGGTTAGGGTTAGGATTGCACCTAGGGTTATGGTTAGGTTGAGGGCTGGGGTTAGAGAGACGGTTAGGGTTAGGATTGGACCTAGGGTTAGGGTAATGTTGAGGGCTAGGTTTAGAGAGGCGGTTAGGGTTAGGATTGGACCTAGGGTTAGGGTTATGTTGAGGGCTAGGGTGAGAGACGATAAGGGTTAGGATTGGACCTAGGGTTAGGGTTAGGTTGAGGGCTAGGTTTAGAGATACGGTTAGGGTTTGCATTGGACCTAGGGTTAGTGTTATGTTGTAGGGTACGGTTAGAGAGACGGCTAGCGTTAAGATTGGACCTAGGGTTAGGGTTATGTTGAGGGCTAGAGTGAGAGACGATTAGGGTTAGGATTGGACCTAGGTTTAGGGTTAAGTTGAGGGATAGGGTTAGAGAGTCGGTTAGGGTTATTATTGGACTTAGGGTTAGTGTGATGTTGAGGGCTAGGATTAGAGACACGGTTAGGGTTAGGATTGGACCTAGGTTTAGGGTTAAGTTGAGAGCTAGGGTTAGAGAGACGGTTAGGGTTAGGATTGGACCTAGGGTTATTGTTATGTTGAGAGCTAGGTTTAGAGACACGGTTAGGGTTAGGATTGGACCTAGGGTTAGGGTATGTTGAGGGCTAGGGTTAGAGAGACGGTTAGGGTTAGGATTGGACCTAGGGTTAGGGTTATGTTGAGGGCTACGGTTAGAGAGACGGCTAGCGTTAACATTGGACCTAGGGTTAGGATTATGTTGAGGGCTAGGGTTAGATAGGCGGTTAGGGTTAGGATTGGACCTAGGGATAGGGTTATGTTGAGGGCTAGGGTTCGAGAGACGGTTAGGGTTAGGATTGGACCTAGGGTTAGGGTTATGTTGAGGGCTAGGGTTAGATAGGCGGTTAGGGTTAGGATTGGACCTAGGGTTAGGGTTATGTTGAGGGCTAGGGTTAGAGAGACGGTTATGGTTAGGATTGGACCTAGGGATAGGGTTATGTTGAGGGCTAGGGTTCGAGAGACGGTTAGGGTTAGGATTGGACCTAGGGTTAGGGTTATGTTGAGGGCTAGGGTTAGATAGGCGGTTAGGGTTAGGATTGGACCTAGGGTTAGGGTTATGTTGAGGGCTAGGGTTAGAGAGACGGTTATGGTTAGGATTGGACCTAGGATTAGGGTTATGTTGAGGGCTAGGGTTAGAGAGTTGGTTAGGGTTAGGATTGGACTAGGGTTAGGGTTATGTTGAGGGCTAGGGTTAGAAAGACGGTTAGGTCTAGGATTGGACCTAGGGTTAGGGTTAGGTTGAGGGCTAGGGTTAGAGAGGGTTAGGGTGAGGATTGGACCTAGGGTGAGGGTTCTGTTGAGGGCTAGGGTTAGAGAGACGGTTAGGTCTAGGATTGGACCTAGGGTTAGGGTTAGGTTGAGGGCTAGGGTTAGAGAGGGTTAGGGTTAGGATTGGCCCTAGGGTTAGGTTTATGTTGAGTGCTGGGGTTAGAGACACTGTTAGGGTTAGGATTGGACCTAGGGTAAGTGTATGTTGAGGGCTAGGGTTAGAGAGACGGTTAGCGTTAGGATTGGACCTAGGATTAGTGTTATGTTGAGGGCTAGGGTTAGAGAGATGGTTAGGCTTCGGATTGGACCTAGGGTTAGGATTATGTTGAGTTCTAGGTTTAGAGAGACGGCTAGCGTTAGGATTGGACCTAGGGTTAGGGTTATGTTGAGGGCCAGGGTTAGAGAGACGGTTAGGGTTAGGATTGGACCTAGGGTTAGGGTTATGTTGAGGGCTAGGGTTAGAGAGACGATTAGGCTTAGGATTGGACCTAGGGTTAGGGTTATGTTGAGGGCTAGGGTTAGAGAGACGGTTAGGGTTAGGATAGGATCTAGGGTTAGGGTTATGTTGAGGGCTAGGGTTAGAGAGACGGTTAGGGTTAGGATTGGACCTAGGGATAGGGTTATGTTGAGGGCTAGGGTTCGAGAGTCGGTTAGGGTTAGGATTGGACCTAGGGTTAGGGTTATGTTGAGGGCTAGGGTTAGAGAGACAGTTAGGGTTAGGATTGGACCTAGGGTTAACGTTATGTTGAGGGCAAGGGTTAGAGAGACGGTCAGGGTTAGGATTGGACCTAGGGTTAGTGTTATGTTGAGGGCTAGGTTTAGAGAGACGGTTAGGGTAAGGATTGGACCTAGGGTTAGGGTTATGTTGAGGGCCAGGTTTAGAGAGATGGTTAGGGTTAGGATTGGACCTAGGGTTAGGGTTGGGTCGAGGGCTAGGGTTAGAGAGACGGTTAGGGTTAGGATTGGACCTAAGGTTAGGGTTATGTTGAGGGCTAGGGTTAGCGAGACGGTTACGGTTAGGATTGGACGTAGGGTTAGGTTATTTTGAGGGCTAGGGTTAGAGAGTCGGTCAGGGTTAGGATTGGAGCTAGGGTTATGGTTATGTTGAGGGCTAGGGTTAGAGAGACGGTTAGGGTTAGGATTGGACCTAGGGTTAGGGTTATGTTGAGGGCTAGGGTTAGAGAGACGGTTAGGGTTACGAATGGACCTAGGGTTAGGGCTATGTTGAGGGCTAGGGTTAGAGAGACGGTTAGGGTTAGGATTGGACCTAGGGTTAGGGTTATGTTCAGGGCTAGGGTTAGAGAGACGGTTAGGTTTAGGATTGGACCTAGGGTTAGGTTTATGTTGAGGGCTAGGGTTAGAGAGACGGTTAGGGTTAGGATTTTACCTAGGGTTAGGGTTAGGTTGAGTGCTAGGGTTAGAGAGACGGTTAGGGTTAGGATTGGACGTAGGGTTAGGTTTAGGTTGAGGGCTAGGTTTAGAGAGACGGTTAGGGTTAGGATTGGACCTATGGTTACGCTTATGTTGAGGGCTAGGGTCAGAGAGACGGTTAGGGTTAGGATTGGACCTAAAGTTAGGGTTATGTTGAGGGCTAGGTTTAGAGAGAACGTTAGGGTTAAGATTTTACCTAGGGTTAAGGTTATGTTGAGGGCTAGGGTTAGAGAGACGGTTAGGTTGAGGATTGGACCTAGGGTTAGGGTTATGTTGAGATCTAGCGTTATAGAGACGGTTAGGGTTAGGATTGGACCTAGGATTAGGGTTAGGTTGAGGGCTAGGGTTAGAGAGACGGTTAGCGTTAGGATTGGACCTAGGGATAGGGTTAGGTTGAGGGCTAGGCTTAGAGAGACAGTTAGGGTTAGGATTGGGCCTAGGGTTATCGTTATGTTGAGGGCTAGGATTAGAGAGACGGTTAGGGTTAGGATTGCACCTAGGGTTATGGTTAGGTTGAGGGCTGGGGTTAGAGAGACGGTTAGGATTAGGATTGGTCCTAGGGTTAGGGTTATGTTGAGGAATAGGGTTAGAGAGACAGTTAGGGTTAGGATTGGACCTAGGTTTAGGGTTATGTTGAGGGCTAGCTTTAGAGAGACGGTTAGGGTTAGGATTGGACCTAGGGTTAGAGTTTTGTTGAGGGCTAGGGTTAGAGAGACGGTTAGGGTTAGGATTGGACCTAAGGTTAGGTTTATGTTGAGGGCTAGGGTTAGAGAGACGGTTAGGGTTAGGATTGGACCTAGGGTTAGGGTAATGTTGAGGGCTAGGTTTAGAGAGGCGGTTAGGGTTAGGATTGGACCTAGGGTTAGGGTTATGTTGAGGGCTAGGGTGAGAGACGATAAGGGTTAGGATTGGACCTAGTGTTAGGGTTAGGTTGAGGGCTAGGGTTAGAGATACGGTTAGGGTTTGGATTGGACCTAGGGTTAGTGTTATGTTGTAGGGTACGGGTAGAGAGACGGCTAGCGTTAGGATTGGACCTAGGGTTAGGGTTATGTTGAGGGCTAGAGTGAGAGACGATTAGGGTTAGGATTGGACCTAGGTTTAGGGTTAGGTTGAGGGCTAGGGTTAGAGAGACGGTTAGGGTTATTATTGGACTTAGGGTTAGTGTTATGTTGAGGGCTAGGATTAGAGAGACGGTTAGGTTTATGATTGGACCTAGGGATAGGGTTATTTTGAGGGCTAGGTTTAGAGAGAGTGTTAGGGTTAGGATTGGACCTAGAGTTATGGTTATGTTGAGGGCTAGGGTTAGAGAGACGGTTAGGGTTAGGATTGGACCTAGGGTAAGGGTTATGTTGAGAGCTAGGGTTAGAGAGACGGTTAGGGTTAGGATTGGACCTAGGGTTATTGTTATGTTGGGAGCTAGGTTTAGAGACACGGTTAGGGTTAGGATTGGACCTAGGGTTAGGGTATGTTGAGGGCTAGGGTTAGAGAGACGGTTAGGGTTAGGATTGGACCTAGGGTTAGGGTTATGGTGAGCGCTACGGTTAGAGAGACGGCTAGCGTTAGCATTGGACCTAGGGTTAGGGTTATGTTGAGGGCTAGGGTTAGAGAGACGGTTAGGGTTAAGATTGGACCTAGGGTTAGGGTTATGTTGAGGGCTAGTGTTAGAGAGACGGTTAGGCTTAGGATTGGACCTAGGGTTAGGGTTATGTTGAAGGCTAGGGTTAGAGAGACGGTTAGGGTTAGGATAGGATCTAGGGTTAGGGTTATGTTGAGGGCTAGGGTTACAGAGTCGTTTAGGGTTAGGATTGGACCTAGGGATAGGGTTATGTTGAGGGCTAGGGTTAGAGAGACGGTAAGGGTTAGGATTGGACCTAGGGTTAGGGTTATGTTGAGGGCTAGGGTGAGATAGGCGGTTAGGGTTAGGATTGGACCTAGGGTTAGGGTTATGTTGAGGGCTAGGGTTAGAGAGACGGTTATGGTTAGGATTGGACCTAGAATTAGGGTTATGTTGAGGGCTAGGGTTAGAGAGACGGTTAGGGTTAGGATTGGACCTAGGGTTAAGGTTATGTTGAGGGCTAGGGTTAGAGAGACAGTTAGGTCTAGGATTGGACCTAGGGTTAGGGTTAGGTTGAGGGCTAGGGCTAGAGAGGGTTAGGGTGAGGATTGGACCTAGGGTTAGGGTTATGTTGAGGGCTAGGGTTAGAGGGACGGTTAGGGTTAGGATTGGACCTAGGATTAGGGTTAGGTTGAGGGATAGGGTTAGAGAGACGGTTAGTGTTAGGATTGGACCTAGGGTTAGGGTTAGGTTGAGGGCTAGTGTTAGAGAGACAGTTAGGGTTAGGATTGGACGTAGGGTTAGCGTTATGTTGAGGGATAGGGTTAGAGAGACGGTCAGGGTTGAGATTGGACCTAAGGTTAGGGTTATGTTGAGGGCTAGGTTTAGAGAGACGGTTAGGGTAAGGATTGGACCTAGGGTTAGGGTTATGTTGAGGGCCAGGGTTAGAGAGATGGTTAGGGTTATGATTGGACCTAGGGTTAGGGTTGGGTTGAGGGTTAGGGTTAGAGAGACGGTTAGGGTTAGGATTGGACGTAGGGTTAGGGTTATTTTGAGGGCTAGGGTTAGAGAGTCGGTCAGGGTTAGGATTGGACCTAGGGTTAGGGTTATGTTGAGGGCTAGGGTTAGAGAGACGGTTAGGGTTAGGATTGGACCTAGGGTTAGGGTTATGTTGAGGGCTAGGGTTAGAGAGACGGTTAGGTTTAGGATTGGACCTAGGGTTAGGGTTATGTTGAGGGCTAGGTTTATAGAGACGGTTAGGGTAGGATTGGACCTAGGGTTAGGATTATGTTGAGGGCTAGAGTTAGAGAGACGGTTAGGGTTAGGATAGGACCTACGGTTAGGGTTATGTTGAGGGCTAGGGTTAGAGAGACGGTTAGGGTGAGGATTGGACCAACGGTTAGGGTTATGTTGAGGGCTAGGGTTAGAGAGACGGTTAGGGTTAGGATTGGACCTAGAGTTAGGGTTATGTTGAGGGCTAGGGCTAGATAGACGGTTAGGTTTAGGAATGGACCTAGGGTTAGGGTTTTGTTGAGGGCTAGGGCTAGAGAGACAGTTAGGTTTAGGATTGGACCTAGGGTTAGGGTTATGTTGAGGGCTACGGTTAGAGTGACGGCTAGCGTTAGGATTGGACCTAGGGTTAGGGTTATGTTGAGGGCTAGGGTTAGAGAGACGGTTAGGGCTAGCATTGGACCTAGGGTTAGGGTTAGCTTGAGGGCTAGGGTTAGAGAGGGTTAGGGTGAGGATTGGACCTAGGGTTAGGGTTATGTTGAGGGCTAGGCTTAGAGAGACAGTTAGGGTTAGGATTGGTCCTAGGGTTAGGGTTATGTTGAGGACTAGGGTTAGAGAGACGGTTAGGGTTAGGATTGGACCTAGGTCTAGGGTTATGTTGACGGCTAGGGTTTGAGAGGCGGTTAGGGTTAGGATTGGACCTAGGGTTAGAGTTATGTTGAGGGCTAGGGTGAGCGACGATTAGGGTTACGATTGGACTTAGGGTTAGGGTTAGGTTGAAGGCTAGATTTAGAGAGACGGTTAGGGTTAGGATTGGAACTAGGGTTAGTGTTATGTTGAGGGCTAGGGTTAGAGAGACTGTTAGGGTTATGATTGGACCTAGGGTTAGGGTTATGTTGAGAGCTAAAGTTAGAGAGATTGTTAGGGTTAGGATTGGACCTAGGGTTAGGTTTATGTTGAGGGCTAGGTTTAGAGATACGGTTAGGGTTAGGATTGGACCTAGGGTTAGGGTTATGTTGAGGGCTGGGGTTAGAGACACGGTTAGGGTTAGGATTGGACCTAGGGTTAGTGTATGTTGAGGGCTAGGGTTAGAGAGACGGTTAGCGTTAGGATTTGACCTAGGGTTAGGGTTATGTTGAGGGCTAGGGTTAGATTGACGGTTAGGCTTAGGATTGGACCTAGGGTTAGGGTTATGTTGAGGGCTAGGTTTAGAGAGACGGTTAGGGTTAGGATTGGACATAGGGTTAGGATTATATTGAGAGCTATGGTGAGAGACGATAAGGGTTAGGATTGGACCTAGGGTTAGGGTTAGGTTGAGGGCTAGGGTTAGAGATACGGTTAGGGTTAGGATTGGACCTAGGGTTAGGGTTATATTGTGGGCTACGGTTAGAGAGACGGCTAGCGTTAGGATTGGACCTAGGGTTAGGGTTATGTTGAGGGCTAGGGTTAGAGAGACGGTTAGGGTTAGGATTGGACCTAGGGTTAGGGTTATGTTGAGGGCTAGTGTTAGAGAGACGTTTAGGCTTAGGATTGGACCTAGGGTTAGGGTTATGTTGAGGGCTAGGGTTAGAGAGACGGTTAGGGTTAGGATTGGACCTAGGGTGGGTTATGTTGAGGGCTAGGGTTCGAGAGACGGTTAGGGTTAGGATTGGACCTAGGGTTAGGGTTATGTTGAGGGCTAGGGTTAGATAGACGGTTAGGGTTAGGATTGGCCTATGGTTAGGGTCATGTTGAGGGCTAGGGTTAGAGAGACGGTTATGGTGAGGATTGGACCTAGGGTTAGGGTTATGTTGAGCGCTAGGGTTAGAGAGACGGTTAGGGTTAGGATTGGACCTAGGGTTAGGGTTATGTTGAGGGCTAGGGTTAGAGAGACGGTTAGGTCTAGGATTGGACCTAGGTTTAGGGTTAGGGTGAGGGCTAGGGTTAGAGAGGGTTAGGGTGAGGATTGGACCTAGGGTTAGGGTTATGTTGAGGGCTAGGGTTAGAGAGACGGTTACGGTTAGGATTGGACCTAGGATTAGGGTTAGGTTAAGGGCTAGGATTAGAGAGACGGTTAGGGTTAGGATTGGACCTAGGGTTAGGGTTAGGTAGAGGGCTAGGGTTAGAGAGACAGTTAGGGTTAGGATTGGACCTAGGGTTAGCGTTATGTTGAGGGCTAGGGTTAGAGAGACGGTCAGGGTTAGGAATGAACCTTGGGTTAGGGTTATGTTGAGGGCTAGGTTTAGAGAGACGGTTAGGGTAAGGATTGGACCTAGGGTTAGGGTTATGTTGAGGGCCAGGTTTAGAGAGATGGTTAGGGTTAGGATTGGACCTAGGGTTAGGGTTATGTTGAGGGCTAGGGTTCGGTAGATGATTAGGGTTAGCATTTGATCTAGGGTTAGGGTTATGTTGAGGGCTAGGGTGCGAGGAACGATTAGGGTTAATATTGGACCTAGGGTCGGGGTTATGTTTACGGCTAGGGTTAGATAGACGACTAGGGTTAGAATTTGATCTAGGGTTAGTGTTATGATGATATCTAGGGTTAGGTAGAATTTTAGGGTTAGGATTGGAGGTAGGGTTAGTGTTATGTTGAGGGTAGGGTTAGGTAGACGTTTAGGGTTAGAATTGGACCTAGGGTTAGGGTTATGTTGAGGGCTAGGGTTAGAGAGACGATTAGGGTTAGGATTGGACCTAGGATTAGTGTTATGTTGAGGGCTAGGGTTAGAGAGATGGTTAGGCTTCGGATTGGACCTAGCGTTAGGATTATGTTGAGTTCTAGGTTTAGAGAGACGGCTAGCGTTAGGATTGGACCTAGGGTTAGGGTTATGTTGAGGGGCAGGGTTAGAGAGACGGTTAGGGTTAGGATTGGACCTAGGGTTAGGGTTATGTTGAGGGCTAGGGTTAGAGAGACGATTAGGCTTAGGATTGGACCTAGGGTTAGGGTTATGTTGAGGGCTAGGGTTAGAGAGACGGTTAGGGTTAGGATAGGATCTAGGGTTAGGGTTATGTTGAGGGCTAGGGTTAGAGAGACGGTTAGGGTTAGGATTGGACCTAGGGATAGGGTTATGTTGAGGGCTAGGGTTCGAGAGTCGGTTAGGGTTAGGATTGGACCTAGGGTTAGGGTTATGTTGAGGGCTAGGGTTAGAGAGACAGTTAGGGTTAGGATTGGACCTAGGGTTAACGTTATGTTGAGGGCAAGGGTTAGAGAGACGGTCAGGGTTAGGATTGGACCTAGGGTTAGTGTTATGTTGAGGGCTAGGTTTAGAGAGACGGTTAGGGTAAGGATTGGACCTAGGGTTAGGGTTATGTTGAGGGCCAGGTTTAGAGAGATGGTTTGGGTTAGGATTGGACCTAGGGTTAGGGTTGGGTCGAGGGCTAGGGTTAGAGAGACGGTTAGGGTTAGGATTGGACCTAAGGTTAGGGTTATGTTGAGGGCTAGGGTTAGCGAGACGGTTACGGTTAGGATTGGACGTAGGGTTAGGTTATTTTGAGGGCTAGGGTTAGAGAGTCGGTCAGGGTTAGGATTGGAGCTAGGGTTATGGTTATGTTGAGGGCTAGGGTTAGAGAGACGGTTAGGGTTAGGATTGGACCTAGGGTTAGGGTTATGTTGAGGGCTAGGGTTAGAGAGACGGTTAGGGTTACGAATGGACCTAGGGTAGGGCTATGTTGAGGGCTAGGGTTAGAGAGACGGTTAGGGTTAGGATTGGACCTAGGGTTAGGGTTATGTTCAGGGCTAGGGTTAGAGAGACGGTTAGGTTTAGGATTGGACCTAGGGTTAGGTTTATGTTGAGGGCTAGGGTTAGAGAGACGGTTAGGGTTAGGATTTTACCTAGGGTTAGGGTTAGGTTGAGTGCTAGGGTTAGAGAGACGGTTAGGGTTAGGATTGGACGTAGGGTTAGGTTTAGGTTGAGGGCTAGGTTTAGAGAGACGGTTAGGGTTAGGATTGGACCTATGGTTACGCTTATGTTGAGGGCTAGGGTCAGAGAGACGGTTAGGGTTAGTATTGGACCTAAAGTTAGGGTTATGTTGAGGGCTAGGTTTAGAGAGAACGTTAGGGTTAAGATTGGACCTAGGGTTAAGGTTATGTTGAGGGCTAGGGTTAGAGAGACGGTTAGGTTGAGGATTGGACCTAGGGTTAGGGTTATGTTGAGATCTAGCGTTACAGAGACGGTTAGGGTTGGGATTGGACCTAGGATTAGCTTTAGGTTGAGGGCTAGGGTTAGAGAGACGGTTAGCGTTAGGATTGGACCTAGGGATAGGGTTAGGTTGAGGGCTAGGCTTAGAGAGACAGTTAGGGTTAGGATTGGGCCTAGGGTTAGGGTTATGTTGAGGAATAGGGTTAGAGAGACAGTTAGGGTTAGGATTGGACCTAGGTTTAGGGTTATGTTGAGGGCTAGCTTTAGAGAGACGGTTAGGGTTAGGATTGGACCTAGGGTTAGAGTTTTGTTGAGGGCTAGGGTTAGAGAGACGGTTAGGGTTAGGATTGGACCTAAGGTTAGGTTTATGTTGAGGGCTAGGGTTAGACAGACGGTTAGGGTTAGGATTGGACCTAGGGTTAGGGTTATGTTGAGGGCTGGGGTTAGAGACACTGTTAGGGTTAGGATTGGACCTAGGGTAAGTGTATGTTGAGGGCTAGGGTTAGAGAGACGGTTAGCGTTAGGATTGGACCTAGGATTAGGGTTATGTTGAGGGCTAGGGTTAGAGAGACGGTTAGGGTTAGGATTGGACCTAGGGTTAGGGTTAGGTTGGGGGTAGGTTTAGAGAGACGGTTACGGTTAGGATTGGACCTAGGGTTAGGGTAATGTTGAGGGCTAGGTTTAGAGAGGCGGTTAGGGTTAGGATTGGACCTAGGGTTAGGGTTATGTTGAGGGCTAGGGTGAGAGACGATAAGGGTTAGGATTGGACCTAGGGTTAGGGTTAGGTTGAGGGCTAGGGTTAGAGATACGGTTAGGGTTTGCATTGGACCTAGGGTTAGTGTTATGTTGTAGGGTACGGTTAGAGAGACGGCTAGCGTTAAGATTGGACCTAGGGTTAGGGTTATGTTGAGGGCTAGAGTGAGAGACGATTAGGGTTAGGATTGGACCTAGGTTTAGGGTTAAGTTGAGGGATAGGGTTAGAGAGTCGGTTAGGGTTATTATTGGACTTAGGGTTAGTGTGATGTTGAGGGCTAGGATTAGAGACACGGTTAGGGTTAGGATTGGACCTAGGTTTAGGGTTAAGTTGAGAGCTAGGGTTAGAGAGACGGTTAGGGTTAGGATTGGACCTAGGGTTATTGTTATGTTGAGAGCTAGGTTTAGAGACACGGTTAGGGTTAGGATTGGACCTAGGGTTAGGGTATGTTGAGGGCTAGGGTTAGAGAGACGGTTAGGGTTAGGATTGGACCTAGGGTTTGGGTTATGTTGAGGGCTACGGTTAGAGAGACGGCTAGCGTTAGCATTGGACCTAGGGTTAGGATTATGTTGAGGGCTAGGGTTAGATAGGCGGTTAGGGTTAGGATTGGACCTAGGGATAGGGTTATGTTGAGGGCTAGGGTTCGAGAGACGGTTAGGGTTAGGATTGGACCTAGGGTTAGGGTTATGTTGAGGGCTAGGGTTAGATAGGCGGTTAGGGTTAGGATTGGACCTAGGGTTAGGGTTATGTTGAGGGCTAGGGTTAGAGAGACGGTTATGGTTAGGATTGGACCTAGGGATAGGGTTATGTTGAGGGCTAGGGTTCGAGAGACGGTTAGGGTTAGGATTGGACCTAGGGTTAGGGTTATGTTGAGGGCTAGGGTTAGATAGGCGGTTAGGGTTAGGATTGGACCTAGGGTTAGGGTTATGTTGAGGGCTAGGGTTAGAGAGACGGTTATGGTTAGGATTGGACCTAGGATTAGGGTTATGTTGAGGGCTAGGGTTAGAGAGTTGGTTAGGGTTAGGATTGGACTAGGGTTAGGGTTATGTTGAGGGCTAGGGTTAGAAAGACGGTTAGGTCTAGGATTGGACCTAGGGTTAGGGTTAGGTTGAGGGCTAGGGTTAGAGAGGGTTAGGGTGAGGATTGGACCTAGGGTGAGGGTTCTGTTGAGGGCTAGGGTTAGAGAGACGGTTAGGTCTAGGATTGGACCTAGGGTTAGGGTTAGGTTGAGGGCTAGGGTTAGAGAGGGTTAGGGTTAGGATTGGCCCTAGGGTTAGGTTTATGTTGAGTGCTGGGGTTAGAGACAATGTTAGGGTTAGGATTGGACCTAGGGTAAGTGTATGTTGAGGGCTAGGGTTAGAGAGACGGTTAGCGTTAGGATTGGACCTAGGATTAGTGTTATGTTGAGGGCTAGGGTTAGAGAGATGGTTAGGCTTCGGATTGGACCTAGGGTTAGGATTATGTTGAGTTCTAGGTTTAGAGAGACGGCTAGCGTTAGGATTGGACCTAGGGTTAGGGTTATGTTGAGGGCCAGGGTTAGAGAGACGGTTAGGGTTAGGATTGGACCTAGGGTTAGGGTTATGTTGAGGGCTAGGGTTAGAGAGACGATTAGGCTTAGGATTGGACCTAGGGTTAGGGTTATGTTGAGGGCTAGGGTTAGAGAGACGGTTAGGGTTAGGATAGGATCTAGGGTTAGGGTTATGTTGAGGGCTAGGGTTAGAGAGACGGTTAGGGTTAGGATTGGACCTAGGGATGGGGTTATGTTGAGGGCTAGGGTTCGAGAGTCGGTTAGGGTTAGGATTGGACCTAGGGTTAGGGTTATGTTGAGGGCTAGGGTTAGAGAGACAGTTAGGGTTAGGATTGGACCTAGGGTTAACGTTATGTTGAGTGCAAGGGTTAGAGAGACGGTCAGGGTTAGGATTGGACCTAGGGTTAGTGTTATGTTGAGGGCTAGGTTTAGAGAGACGGTTAGGGTAAGGATTGGACCTAGGGTTAGGGTTATGTTGAGGGCCAGGTTTAGAGAGATGGTTAGGGTTAGGATTGGACCTAGGGTTAGGGTTGGGTCGAGGGCTAGGGTTAGAGAGACGGTTAGGGTTAGGATTGGACCTAAGGTTAGGGTTATGTTGAGGGCTAGGGTTAGCGAGACGGTTACGGTTAGGATTGGACGTAGGGTTACGTTATTTTGAGGGCTAGGGTTAGAGAGTCGGTCAGGGTTAGGATTGGAGCTAGGGTTATGGTTATGTTGAGGGCTAGGGTTAGAGAGACGGTTAGGGTTAGGATTGGACCTAGGGTTAGGGTTATGTTGAGGGCTAGGGTTAGAGAGACGGTTAGGGTTACGAATGGACCTAGGGTTAGGGCTATGTTGAGGGCTAGGGTTAGAGAGACGGTTAGGGTTAGGATTGGACCTAGGGTTAGGGTTATGTTCAGGGCTAGGGTTAGAGAGACGGTTAGGTTTAGGATTGGACCTAGGGTTAGGTTTATGTTGAGGGCTAGGGTTAGAGAGACGGTTAGGGTTAGGATTTTACCTAGGGTTAGGGTTAGGTTGAGTGCTAGGGTTAGAGAGACGGTTAGGGTTAGGATTGGACGTAGGGTTAGGTTTAGGTTGAGGGCTAGGTTTAGAGAGACGGTTAGGGTTAGGATTGGACCTATGGTTACGCTTATGTTGAGGGCTAGGGTCAGAGAGACGGTTAGGGTTAGGATTGGACCTAAAGTTAGGGTTATGTTGAGGGCTAGGTTTAGAGAGAACGTTAGGGTTAAGATTTTACCTAGGGTTAAGGTTATGTTGAGGGCTAGGGTTAGAGAGACGGTTAGGTTGAGGATTGGACCTAGGGTTAGGGTTATGTTGAGATCTAGCGTTACAGAGACGGTTAGGGTTAGGATTGGACCTAGGATTAGGGTTAGGTTGAGGGCTAGGGTTAGAGAGACGGTTAGCGTTAGGATTGGACCTAGGGATAGGGTTAGGTTGAGGGCTAGGCTTAGAGAGACAGTTAGGGTTAGGATTGGGCCTAGGGTTATCGTTATGTTGAGGGCTAGGATTAGAGAGACGGTTAGGGTTAGGATTGCACCTAGGGTTATGGTTAGGTTGAGGGCTGGGGTTAGAGAGACGGTTAGGATTAGGATTGGTCCTAGGGTTAGGGTTATGTTGAGGAATAGGGTTAGAGAGACAGTTAGGGTTAGGATTGGACCTAGGTTTAGGGTTATGTTGAGGGCTAGCTTTAGAGAGACGGTTAGGGTTAGGATTGGACCTAGGGTTAGGGTTATGTTGAGATCTAGCGTTACAGAGACGGTTAGGGTTAGGATTGGACCTAGGATTAGGGTTAGGTTGAGGGCTAGGGTTAGAGAGACGGTTAGCGTTAGGATTGGACCTAGGGATAGGGTTAGGTTGAGGGCTAGGCTTAGAGAGACAGTTAGGGTTAGGATTGGGCCTAGGGTTATCGTTATGTTGAGGGCTAGGATTAGAGAGACGGTTAGGGTTAGGATTGCACCTAGGGTTATGGTTAGGTTGAGGGCTGGGGTTAGAGAGACGGTTAGGATTAGGATTGGTCCTAGGGTTAGGGTTATGTTGAGGAATAGGGTTAGAGAGACAGTTAGGGTTAGGATTGGACCTAGGTTTAGGGTTATGTTGAGGGCTAGCTTTAGAGAGACGGTTAGGGTTAGGATTGGACCTAGGGTTAGAGTTTTGTTGAGGGCTAGGGTTAGAGAGACGGTTAGGGTTAGGATTGGACCTAAGGTTAGGTTTATGTTGAGGGCTAGGGTTAGAGAGACGGTTAGGGTTAGGATTGGACCTAGGGTTAGGGTAATGTTGAGGGCTAGGTTTAGAGAGGCGGTTAGGGTTAGGATTGGACCTAGGGTTAGGGTTATGTTGAGGGCTAGGGTGAGAGACGATAAGGGTTAGGATTGGACCTAGTGTTAGGGTTAGGTTGAGGGCTAGGGTTAGAGATACGGTTAGGGTTTGGATTGGACCTAGGGTTAGTGTTATGTTGTAGGGTACGGTTAGAGAGACGGCTAGCGTTAGGATTGGACCTAGGGTTAGGGTTATGTTGAGGGCTAGAGTGAGAGACGATTAGGGTTAGGATTGGACCTAGGTTTAGGGTTAAGTTGAGGGCTAGGGTTAGAGAGACGGTTAGGGTTATTATTGGACTTAGGGTTAGTGTTATGTTGAGGGCTAGGACTAGAGAGACGGTTAGGTTTATGATTGGACCTAGGGATAGGGTTATTTTGAGGGCTAGGTTTAGAGAGAGTGTTAGGGTTAGGATTGGACCTAGAGTTATGGTTATGTTGAGGGCTAGGGTTAGAGAGACGGTTAGGGTTAGGATTGGACCTAGGGTAAGGGTTATGTTGAGAGCTAGGGTTAGAGAGACGGTTAGGGTTAGGATTGGACCTAGGGTTATTGTTATGTTGAGAGCTAGGTTTAGAGACACGGTTAGGGTTAGGATTGGACCTAGGGTTAGGTATGTTGAGGGCTAGGGTTAGAGAGACGGTTAGGGTTAGGATTGGACCTAGGGTTAGGGTTATGGTGAGCGCTACGGTTAGAGAGACGGCTAGCGTTAGCATTGGACCTAGGGTTAGGGTTATGTTGAGGGCTAGGGTTAGAGAGACGGTTAGGGTTAAGATTGGACCTAGGGTTAGGGTTATGTTGAGGGCTAGTGTTAGAGAGACGGTTAGGCTTAGGATTGGACCTAGGGTTAGGGTTATGTTGAAGGCTAGGGTTAGAGAGACGGTTAGGGTTAGGATAGGATCTAGGGTTAGGGTTATGTTGAGGGCTAGGGTTAGAGAGTCGTTTAGGATTAGGATTGGACCTAGGGATAGGGTTATGTTGAGGGCTAGGGTTAGAGAGACGGTAAGGGTTAGGATTGGACCTAGGGTTAGGGTTATGTTGAGGGCTAGGGTGAGATAGGCGGTTAGGGTTAGGATTGGACCTAGGGTTAGGGTTATGTTGAGGCCTAGGGTTAGAGAGACGGTTATGGTTAGGATTGGACCTAGAATTAGGGTTATGTTGAGGGCTAGGGTTAGAGAGACGGTTAGGGTTAGGATTGGACCTAGGGTTAAGGTTATGTTGAGGGCTAGGGTTAGAGAGACAGTTAGGTCTAGGATTGGACCTAGGGTTAGGGTTAGGTTGAGGGCTAGGGCTAGAGAGGGTTAGGGTGAGGATTGGACCTAGGGTTAGGGTTATGTTGAGGGCTAGGGTTAGAGGGACGGTTAGGGTTAGGATTGGACCTAGGATTAGGGTTAGGTTGAGGGATAGGGTTAGAGAGACGGTTAGTGTTAGGATTGGACCTAGGGTTAGGGTTAGGTTGAGGGCTAGGGTTAGAGAGACAGTTAGGGTTAGGATTGGACGTAGGGTTAGCGTTATGTTGAGGGATAGGGTTAGAGAGACGGTCAGGGTTGAGATTGGACCTAAGGTTAGGGTTATGTTGAGGGCTAGGTTTAGAGAGACGGTTAGGGTAAGGATTGGACCTAGGGTTAGGGTTATGTTGAGGGCCAGGGTTAGAGAGATGGTTAGGGTTATGATTGGACCTAGGGTTAGGGTTGGGTTGAGGGTTAGGGTTAGAGAGACGGTTAGGGTTAGGATTGGACCTAGGGTTAAGGTAATTTTGAGGGCTAGTGTTATCGAGACGATTAGGGTTATGATTGGACGTAGGGTTAGGGTTATTTTGAGGGCTAGGGTTAGAGAGTCGGTCAGGGTTAGGATTGGACCTAGGGTTAGGGTTATTTTGAGGGCTAGGGTTAGAGAGACGGTTAGGGTTAGGATTGGACCTAGGGTTAGGGTTATGTTGAGGGCTAGGTTTATAGAGACAGTTAGGGTAGGATTGGACCTAGGGTTAGGATTATGTTGAGGGCTAGAGTTAGAGAGACGGTTAGGGTTAGGATAGGACCTACGGTTAGGGTTATGTTGAGGGCTAGGGTTAGAGAGACGGTTAGGGTGAGGATTGGACCAACGGTTAGGGTTATGTTGAGGGCTAGGGTTAGAGAGACGGTTAGGGTTAGGATTGGACCTAGAGTTAGGGTTATGTTGAGGGCTAGGGTTAGAGAGTCAGTTAGGGTTAGGATTTTACCTAAGATTAGGGTTATGTTGAGGGCTAGGGTTAGGGAGACGGTTAGGGTTAGGATTGGACCTAGCGTTAGGGTTATGTTGAGGGCTAGGGCTAGATAGACGGTTAGGTTTAGGAATGGACCTAGGGTTAGGGTTTTGTTGAGGGCTAGGGCTAGAGAGACAGTTAGGTTTAGGATTGGACCTAGGGTTAGGGTTATGTTGAGGGCTACGGTTAGAGTGACGGCTAGCGTTAGGATTGGACCTAGGGTTAGGGTTATGTTGAGGGCTAGGGTTAGAGAGACGGTTAGGGCTAGCATTGGACCTAGGGTTAGGGTTAGCTTGAGGGCTAGGGTTAGAGAGGGTTAGGGTGAGGATTGGACCTAGGGTTAGGGTTATGTTGAGGGCTAGGCTTAGAGAGACAGTTAGGGTTAGGATTGGACCTAGGTTTATGGTTAGGTTGAGGGCTGGGGTAGGAGAGACGGTTAGGGTTAGGATTGGTCCTAGGGTTAGGGTTATGTTGAGGACTAGGGTTAGAGAGACGGTTAGGGTTAGGATTGGACCTAGGTCTAGGGTTATGTTGACGGCTAGGGTTTGAGAGGCGGTTAGGGTTAGGATTGGACCTAGGGTTAGAGTTATGTTGAGGGCTAGGGTGAGCGACGATTAGGGTTACGATTGGACTTAGGGTTAGGGTTAGGTTGAAGGCTAGATTTAGAGAGACGGTTAGGGTTAGAATTGGAACTAGGGTTAGTGTTATGTTGAGGGCTAGGGTTAGAGAGACTGTTAGGGTTATGATTGGACCTAGGGTTAGGGTTATGTTGAGAGCTAAAGTTAGAGAGATTGTTAGGGTTAGGATTGGACCTAGGGTTAGGTTTATGTTGAGGGCTAGGTTTAGAGATACGGTTAGGGTTAGGATTGGACCTAGGGTTAGGGTTATGTTGAGGGATGGGGTTAGAGACACGGTTAGGGTTAGGATTGGACCTAGGGTTAGTGTATGTTGAGGGCTAGGGTTAGAGAGACGGTTAGCGTTAGGATTTGACCTAGGGTTAGGGTTATGTTGAGGGCTAGGGTTAGATTGACGGTTAGGCTTAGGATTGGACCTAGGGTTAGGGTTATGTTGAGGGCTAGGTTTAGAGAGACGGTTAGGGTTAGGATTGGACATAGGGTTAGGATTATATTGAGGGCTATAGTGAGAGACGATAAGGGTTAGGATTGGACCTAGGGTTAGGGTTAGGTTGAGGGCTAGGGTTAGAGATACGGTTAGGGTTAGGATTGGACCTAGGGTTAGGGTTATATTGTGGGCTACGGTTAGAGAGACGGCTAGCGTTAGGATTGGACCTAGGGTTAGGGTTATGTTGAGGGCTAGGGTTAGAGAGACGGTTAGGGTTAGGATTGGACCTAGGGTTAGGGTTATGTTGAGGGCTAGTGTTAGAGAGACGTTTAGGCTTAGGATTGGACCTAGGGTTAGGGTTATGTTGAGGGCTAGGGTTAGAGAGACGGTTAGGGTTAGGATTGGACCTAGGGTGGGTTATGTTGAGGGCTAGGGTTCGAGAGACGGTTAGGGTTAGGATTGGACCTAGGGTTAGGGTTATGTTGAGGGCTAGGGTTAGATAGACGGTTAGGGTTAGGATTGGCCTATGGTTAGGGTCATGTTGAGGGCTAGGGTTAGAGAGACGGTTATGGTGAGGATTGGACCTAGGGTTAGGGTTATGTTGAGCGCTAGGGTTAGAGAGACGGTTAGGGTTAGGATTGGACCTAGGGTTAGGGTTATGTTGAGGGCTAGGGTTAGAGAGACGGTTAGGGTTAGGATTGGACCTAGGATTAGGGTTAGGTTAAGGGCTAGGATTAGAGAGACGGTTAGGGTTAGGATTGGACCTAGGGTTAGGGTTAGGTAGAGGGCTAGGGTTAGAGAGACAGTTAGGGTTAGGATTGGACCTAGGGTTAGCGTTATGTTGAGGGCTAGGGTTAGAGAGACGGTCAGGGTTAGGAATGAACCTTGGGTTAGGGTTATGTTGAGGGCTAGGTTTAGAGAGACGGTTAGGGTAAGGATTGGACCTAGGGTTAGGGTTATGTTGAGGGCCAGGTTTAGAGAGATGGTTAGGGTTAGGATTGGACCTAGGGTTAGGGTTGGGTTGAGGGCTAGGGTTAGAGAGACGGTTAGGGTTAGGATTGGACCTAGGGTTAGGTTTATGTTGAGGGCTAGGGTTAGAGAGATGGTTAGGGTTAGGATTTTATCTAGGGTTAGGGTTAGGTTGAGTGCTAGGGTTAGAGAGACGGTTAGGGTTAGGATTAGACCTAGGGTTTAGGTTGAGGGCTAGGGTTAGAGAGACGGTTAGGGTTAGGATTGGACCTAGGGTTAGGCTTATGTTGAGGGCTAGGGTCAGAGAGACGGTTAGGGTTAGGATTGGACCTAGGGTTAGGCTTATGTTGAGGGCTAGGGTCAGAGAGACAGTTAGGGTTAGGATTGTACCTAAATTAGGGTTATTTGAGGGCTAGGGTTAGGGAGACGGTTAGGGTTAGGATTGGACCTAGCGTTAGGGTTATGTTGAGGGCTAGGGCTAGATAGACGTTTAGGGTTAGGATTGGACCTAGGGTTAGGGTTATGTTGAGGGCTAGGGTTAGGGAGACGGTTAGGGTTAGGATTGGACCTAGGGTTAGGGTTAGGTTGTGGGCTAGGGTTAGAGAGACGAATAGGGTTAGGATAGGACCTAGGGTTAGGGTTATGTTGAGGGATAGGTTTAGGTAGACGATTAGGGTTAGGATTGGAGCTAAGGTTAGGGTTATGTTGAGGGCTAGGGTTCGGTAGATGATTAGGGTTAGCATTTGACGTAGGGTTAGGGTTATGTTGAGGGCTAGGGTGCGAGGAACGATTAGGGTTAATATTGGACCTAGGGTCGGGGTTATGTTTACGGCTAGGGTTAGATAGACGATTAGGGTTAGAATTTGATCTAGGGTTAGTGTTATGATGATATCTAGGGTTAGGTAGAATTTTAGGGTTAGGATTGGAGGTAGGGTTAGTGTTATGTTGAGGGTAGGGTTAGGTAGACGTTTAGGGTTAGAATTGGACCTAGGGTTAGGGTTATGTTGAGGGCTAGGGTTAGAGAGACGATTAGGGTTAGGATTGGACCTAGGGTTATGGTAATGTTGAGGGCTAGGGTTCGCGAAACCATTAGGGTTATTATTAGATCTAGGGTTAGGGTTATGTTTAGGGCTAGGGATAGATAGACGATTAATGTTAGGATTGGACTTAGGGATAGGGTTATGGTGAGGGTTAGGGTTAGGTAGACGATTAGGATTATGATTGGAGCTAGGGTTAGGGTTATTTTGATGGCTAGGGATAGATAGACGATTAGGGTTAGGATTGGACCTAGGGTTACGGTTATGTTGAGTTCTAGGGTTAGAGAGACGATTAGGGTTAGGATTCGAGCTAGGGTTAGGGTTAGGTTGAGGGCTATGGTTAGGTAGATGATTAGGGTTAGGGTTGGACCTACGGTAGGGTTAGGTTGAGAGCTAGGGTTAGTGAGATGGTTCGGGTTAGGATTGGACCTAGGGCTACGGTAATGTTGAGGGGTAGGGTTATAGAGACGATTAGGGTTAGGATTTGAGCTCGGGTTAGGGTTATCTTGAGCGCTAGGGTTAGGTAGACGATATGGGTTAGGATTGGAACTAGGGTCAGGGTTATGTTGAAGGCTAGCGTTAGATAGACGATTAGGGTTATGATTGGACCTAGGATTAGGGTTATGTGAGGGCTTGAGTTAGAGAGACGATTAGGGTTAGGATTGGACCTAGGGTTAGGGTTATGTTGAGGGCTAGGGTTAGAGAGACAGTTAAGGTTAGGATTGTACCTAAGATTAGGGTTATGTTCAGGGCTAGGGTTAGGGAGACGGTTAGGGTTAGGATTGGACCTAGCGTTAGGGTTATGTTGAGGGCTAGGGCTAGATAGACGGTTAGGGTTAGGATTGGAACTAGGGTTAGGGTTATGTTGAGCGCTAGGGTTAGAGAGACAGTAAGGGTTAGGATTGGACCTAGGGTTAGGGTTATGTTGAGCGCTAGGGATAGAGAGACGGTTACGGTTAGCATTGGACCTAGGGTTAGGGTTATGTTGAGGGCTAGGGTTAGAGAGACGGTTACGGGTAGGATTGGACCTATGGTTAGCGTTAGGTTGAGGGCTAAGGTTAGAGAGGGTTAGGGTGAGGATTGGACCTAGGATTAGGGTTATGTTGAGGGCTAGGGTTAGAGAGACGGTCAGGGTTAGGATTGGACCTAGGATTAGGGTTAGGTTGTGGGCTAGGGTTAGAGAGACGAATAGGTTTAGGATAGGACCTAGGGTTATGGTTATGTTGAGGGCTAGGGTTACGTAGACGATTAGGGTTAGGATTGGAGCTAGGGTTAGGGTTATGTTGAGGGCTAGGGTTCGGTAGACAATTAGGGTTAGCATTGGACCTAGGGTTATGGTTATGTTGAGGGCAAGGGTTAGATAGACGATTAGGGTTAGCATTTGACCTAGGGTTAGGGTTATGTTGAGGGCTAGGGTGCGAGGAACGATTAGGGTTAATATTGGACCTAGGGTCGGCGTTATGTTTAGGGCTAGGGTCAGATAGACGATTAGTGTTAGAATTTGATCTAGGGTTAGGGTTATGATGATATCTAGGGTTAGGTAGACGATTAGGGATAGGATTGGAGGTAGGGTTAGTGTTATGTTGAGGGTAGGGTTAGGTAGACGATTAGGGTTAGGATTGGACCTAGGGTTAGGGTTATGTTGAGGTCTAGGGTTAGAGAAATGATTAGGGTTATTATTATACCTAGGTTTAGGGCTTTGTTGCGGGCTAGGGATAGAGAGAAGGTTCGGGTTAGAATTGGACCTAGGGTAAGGTTATGTTGAGGGCTAGGGTTAGAGAGACCGTTTGGGTTAGGATTCGAGCTAGCGTTAGGGTTATGTTGAGGGCTAGGTTTAGAGAGACGAATAGGGTTAGGATTGGACCTAGGGTTAGGGTTATGTTGAGGGCTAGGGTTAGGTAGACGATTAGGGTTAGGATTGGACTTAGGGTTATGGTTATGTTGAGGGCTAGGGTTAGATAGACGATTAGGGTTAGGATTGGACCTAAGGTTAGGGTTATGTTGAGGGCTAGCGTTAGGTAGACGATTGGGGTTAGGATTGGACCTAGGGTTATGGTTATCTTGTGGGCTAGGGTCAGATAGAAGATTAGGGTTAGGATTTGACCTAGGGTTAGGGTTATGTTGAGAGCTAGGGTGCGAGGAACGATTAGGGTTAGGATTGGAACTAGGATTAGGGTTATGTTGAGTTCTAGGGTTAGAGAGACGGTTAGGGTTAGGATTGGACCTAGGGTTAGTGTTATGTGGAGGGCTAGGGTTAGAGAGACGGTTAGGGTTAGGATTGGACATAGAGCTAGGGATATGTTGAGGGCTAGGTTTAGAGAGACGGTTGGGGTAAGATTTGGACCTAGGGTTAGGGTTATTTTGAGGGCCAGGGTTAGAGAAATGGTTAGGGTTAGGATTGGAACTATTTTTAGGGTTGGGTTGAGGGCTAGGGTTAGAGAGACGGTTAGGGTTAGGATTGGACCTAGGGTTAGGGTTATGTTGAGGGCTAGGGTTAGAGAGACGGTTAGGGTTAGGATTGGACGTAGGGTTAGGGTTATTTTGACGGCTAGGGTTAGAGAGACGGTTAGGGTTAGGATTGGACCTAGGGTTAGGGTTATGTTGAGGGCTAGGGTTAGAGAGACGGTTAGGGTTAGGATTGGACCTAAGGTTAGGGTTATGTTGAGGGCTAGGGTTAGAGAGACGGTAAGGGTTAGGATAGGACCTAGAGTTAGGGTTATGTTGAGGGCTAGTGTTAGAGAGACGGTCAGGGTTAGGATTGGACCTAGGGTTAGGGTTATGTTGAGGGCTAGGGTTACAGAGACTGTCAGGGTTAGCATTGGACCTAGGGTTAGGGTTATGTTGAGGGCTAGGGTTAGAGAGACGGTCAGGGTTAGGATTGGACCAAGGGTTAGGGTTATGTTGAGGGCTAGGTTTAGAGAGACGGTTAGGGTAAGGATTGGACCTAGGGTTAGGGTTGGGTTGAGGGCTAGGGTTATAGAGACTGTTAGGGTTGGTGTTGTACCTAGGGTTAGGGTAATGTTAAGGGCTAGGGTTACAGAGACGATTAGGGTTAGGATTGGACCTACGGTTAGGGTTATGTTGAGGACTAGGTTTAGAGAGACGATTCGGGTTAGGATTGGACCTAGGGTTAGGTTTATGTTAAGGGCTAAGGTTAGATAGACAATTCGGGTTACGATTGGTCCTAGGGTTAGGATTATGTTGAGGGCTACTGTTCGAGGAACGATTAGGGTTATTATTGGACCTAGGGTTAGGGTTATGATGAGGGTTAGGGTTAAAGAGACGATTAAGGTTATTATTGGACCAAGGGTTAGGGTTATGTTTTGGGCTATAGTTAGATACACGATTAGTGTTAGGATTGTACCTAGGGTTAGGCTTATGTTGAGGGCTATGGTTAGAAAGACGATTAGGGTTAGGATTCGACCTAGCGTTAGGGTTATGTTGAGGGGTAGGGTTAGAGAGAAGGTTTGGATTAGGATTGGAACTAGGGTAAGGTTATGTTAAGGGCTAGGGTTAGAGAGAATGTTCGGGTTAGGATGGGACCAAGGAATAGGGTTATGTTGAGGGCTAGGGTTAGAGAGACGGTTCGGGTTAGGATTGGACCGAGGGTTAGGGTTATGTTGAGGGCTAGTGTTAGGTAGACGATTAGGGTTAGGATTGGACCTAGAGTTAGGCTTATTTGAGGGCTAGGGTTAAAGAGACGATTAGGGCTAGGATTGGAGATAGGGTTAGGGTTATGTTGAGGGCTAGGGTTAGGTTGACGATTAGGGTTAGGATTGGAGCTAGGGATAGGGTTATATTCAGGGCTATGGTTAGGTAGACCATTAAAGTTAGTATTGGACCTAGGGTTAGGGTTATGTTGTGGGCTAGGGTTAGAGATACGATTCGAATTAGGATTGGACCTAGGGTTAGGGTTGTGTTGAGGGCTAGGGTTAGGTAGACGATTAGGCTTAGGATTGGAGCTAGGGTTAGGGTTATGTTGAGGGCTAGGGTTAGATAGACGATTAGGGTTAGGATTGGACCTAGGGTTAGTGTTTTGTTTAGGACTAGGTTTAGATAGACGATTAGGGTTAGGATTGGACCTAGGGTTAGGGTTTTGTTTAGGACTAGGTTTAGATAGACGATTAGGGTTAGGATTGGACCTACGGTTAGGGTTATGTTGAGGGCTAGGTTTAGAGAGACGATTCGGGTTAGGATTGGACCTAGGGTTAGGTTTATGTTGAGGGCTAAGGTTAGATATACAATTAGGGTTACGATTGGACCTAGGATTAGGGTTATGTTGAGGGCTAGGGTTTGAGGAACAATTAGGTTTATTATTGAACCTAGGGTTAGGGTTATGTTGAGGGTTAGGGTTAAAGAGACGATTAAGGTTATTATTGGACCAAGGGTTAGAGTTATATTTAGGGCTAGGGTTAGATAAACGATTAGTGTTAGGATTGTACCTAGGGTTAGGGTTATGTTGATGGCTAGGGTTAGAGACACGATTAGGGTTAGGATTCGAGCTAGGGTTAGGGTTACGTTGAGGGGTAGGGTTAGAGAGAAGGTTCGGGTGTGGATTGGACCTAGGTTAAGGTTATGTTAAGGGCTGGGGTTAGAGAGAAGGTTCGGGTTAGGATGGGACCTAGGGATAGGGTTATGTTGAGTGCTAGGTTTAGAGAGACTGTTCCAGTTAGGATTGGACCGAGGGTTAGGGTAATGTTGAGGGCTAGGGTTACAGAGATGATTAGTGTTAGGATTGTAGCTAGTGTTAGGGTTATGTTGACGGCTAGGGTTAGGTAGACGATTAGGGTTAGGATTGGAGCTAGTGTTAGGGTTATGTTGAGGGCTAGGGTTAGGTCGACCATTAGGGTTAGTATTGGACCTAGGATTAGGGTTATGTTGAGGGCTAGGGTTAGAGAGACGATTCGAATGAGGATTGGACCTACGGTTTGGGTTGTGTTGAGGGCTAGGGTTAGGTAGACGATTAGGCTTAGGATTGGAGCTGGGGTTAGGGTAATGTTGAGTGCTAGTGTTACAGAGACGTTTAGGGTTAGGATGGGACCTACGGTTAGGGTTATGTTGCGGGCTAGGTTTAGAGAGACGATTCGGGTTAGGAATGGACCTAGGGTTAGGTTTGTTGAGGGCTAAGGTTAGATAGACAATTAGGTTTACGATTGGACCTAGGGTTAGGGTTATGTTGAGGGCTACTGTTCGAGGAACGATTAGGGTTATTATTGGAACTAGGGTTAGGGTTATGTTGAGGGTTAGGGTTAAAGAGACGATTAAGGTTATTATTGGACCAAGGGTTAGGGTTATGTATAGGGCTAGGGTTAGATAGACGATTAGTGTTAGGATTGTACCTAGGGTTAGGGTTATGTTGAGGGCTAGGGTTAGAGAGACGATTAGGGTTAGGATTCGAGCTAGGGTTAGGGTTATGTTGAGGGCTAGGGTTAGGTGGACGATTAGGGTTAGGATTGGACCTAGGGTTAGGGTTATTTGATGGCTAGGGTTAAAGAGACGATTAGGGTTAGGATTGCAGCTAGGGTTAGGGTTATGTTGAGGGCTAGGGTTAGGTAGACGATTAGCGTTAGGATTGGACCTAGGGTTAGCCTTATGTTGAGGGTTAGGGTCAGAGATAGGGTTCGGGTTAGGATTGGACCTAGGGTTAGTGTTATGTTCAGGGCTAGGGTTAGATAGACAATTAGGGTTAGGATTGGACCTAGGGTTAGGGTAATGTTGAGGGCTAGGGTTACAAAGACGATTAGGGTTAGAATTGAAGCTATGGTTAGGGTTATGTTGAGGGCTAGGGTTAGGTAGACGATTAGGGTTAGGATTGGATGTAGGGATAGGGTTACGTTGAGGGCTATGGTTAGGTAGACCATTAGGGTTAGTATTGGACCTATGGTTAGGGTTATGTTGAGGGATAGGGTTAGAGAGAAGATTCGAATTAGGATTGGACCTAGGGTTAGGGTTGTGTTTAGGGCTAGGTTTAGATAGACGATTAGGGTTAGGATTGGACCTACGGTTAGGGTTATGTTGAGGGATAGGTTTAGAGAGACGATTCGGGTTAGGATTGGACCTAGGGTTAGGGTTATGTTGAGGGCTATGGTTTGAGGAAATAGGATTATTATTGGACCTAGGGTTAGGGTTATATGAGGGTTAGGGTTAAAGAGACGAGTAAGGTTATTATTGGACCAAGGATTAGAGTTATATTTAGGGCTAGGGTTAGATACACTCTTAGTGTTAGGATTGTACCTAGGGTTAGGGTTATGTTGAGGGCTAGGGTTAGAGAGACGATTAGGGTTAGAATTCGAGCTAGGCTTAGGGTTATGTTGAGGGGTAGGGTTAGAGAGAAGGTTCGGGTTAGGATTGTACCTAGGGTAAGGTTATATTAAGGGCTCGGGTTAGAGAGAAGGTTCGGGTTCGGATGGGACCTAGGGATAGGGTTATGTTGAGGGCTAGGTTTAGAGAGACGGTTCGGGTTAGGATTGGACCGAGGGTTAGGGTTATGTTGAGGGCTACGGTTAGGTAGACGATTAGGGTTAGGATTCTAGCTAGGGTTAGGCTTATGTTGAGGACTAGGGTTGGGTAGACGATTAGGGTTACGATTGGACCTAGGGTTAGCGTTATGTTGCGGGCCAGGGTTAGAGAGAGGGTTCGGGTTAGGATTGGACCTAGGGTTAGGGTTATGTTGAGGGATAGGGTTAGAGAGACGGTTAGGGTTAGGATTGGACCTAGGGTTAGGGTTATGTTGAGGGCTAGGGTCAGAGAGACGGTCAGGGTTAGGATTGGACTTAGGGTAGTGTTATGTTGAGGGCTACGGTTAGAGAGACGGTTACGGTTAGGATTGGACCTAGGCTTAGGGTTATGTTGAGGGCTAGGGTTAGAGAGACGGTTAGGGTTACGATTTGACCTAGGGTTAGGGTTATGTTGAGGGCTAGGGTTAGAGAGACGGTTAGGGTTATGATTGGACCGAGGGTTATGGCTATGTTGAGGGCTAGGGTTAGAGGGGCGGTTAGGGTTAGTATTGGACCTAGGGTTAGGGTTATGTTGAGGGCTAGGGTTAGCGAGACGGTTAGGGTTAGGATTGGACCTAGGGCTAGGGTTATGTTGAAGGCTAAGTTAGAGAGACGGTCAGGGTTAAAATTGGAGCTAGGGTTATGGTTATGTTGAAGGCTACGGTTTGAGGGACGTTTAGGGTTAGGATTGGACCTAGGGTTAAGGTTAAGTTTAGGGCTAGGGTTAGAGAGACGGTTAGGGTTAGGATTGGACCTAGGGTTAGGGTTATGTTGAGGGCTATGGTTAGCTAGACGGTTAGGGTTTGGATTGGACCTAGGGTTAGGGTTATGTTCAGGGCTAGGGTTAGAGAGACGGTTAGGGTTAGGATTGGACCTAGGGATAGGGTTATGTTGAGGGCTGGGGTAAGAGAGACGGTTAGGGTTAGGATTGGACCTAGGGTTAGGGTTATGTTCAGGGCTAGTGTTAGAGAGACGGTTAGGGTTAGGATTGGACCTAGGGATAGGGTTATGTTGAGGGCTAGGGTAAGAGAGACGGTTAGGGTTAGGATTGGACCTAGGGCTAGGGTTATGTTGAGGGCTAGGGCTAGAGAGACGGTTAGGGTTAGGATTGGACCTAGGGTTAGGGTTATGTTGAGGGCTAGTGTTAGAGAGACGGTTAGGGTTAGGATTGGACCTAGGGTTAGGGTTATGTTGAGGGCTAGGGTTAGAGAGACGGTCAGGGTTAGGATTGGACCTAGGGTTAGGGTTATGTTGAGGGCTAGGGTTAGAGAGACGGTCAGGTTTAGGATTGGACCTAGGGTTAGGGTTTTGTTGAGGGCTAAGTTTAGAGAGACGGTTAAGGTTAGGATTGGACCTAGGGTTAGGGTTATGTTGAGGGCTAGGGTTAGAGAGACGGTTAGGGATACGATTGGACCTAGGGTTAGGGTTATGTTGAGGGCTAGGGTTAGAGAGACGGTTAGGGTTAGGATTGGACCTAGGGTTAGGGTTAGTTTGAGGACTAGGGTTAGAGAGAGGTTTAGGGTTAAAATTGGACCTAGGATTAGGGATATGTTGAGGGCTAGGTTTAAAGAGACGGTTAGGGTTAAGATTGGACGTAGGGTTAGGGTTATGTTGAGGGCTAGGGTTAGAGAGACGGTTAGGGTTAGGATTGGACCTAGGGTTAGGGTTAGGTTGAGGGCTAAGGTTAGCGAGACGGTTAGGGTTAGGATTGGACCTAGGGTAGGGTTATTTTGAGGGCTAGGTTTAGAGAGACGGTCTCGGTTAGGATTGGAGCTAGGGTTAGGGTTATGTTGAGGGCTAGGGTTAGAGAGACGGTTAGGGTTAGGATAGGACCTAGGGTTAGTGTTATGTTGAGGGCTAGGGTTAGAGAGACGGTCAGGGTTAGGATTGGACCTAGGGTTAGGGTTATGTTGAGGGCTAGGTTTAGAGAGACGATTAGGGTAAGGATTGGACCTAGGGTTAGGGTTATGTTGACGGCTAGGGTTAGAGAAACGGCTAGGGTTAGGATTGGACCTAGGGTTAGGGTTATGGTGAGGGCTAGGGTTAGAGAGACGGTTAGGGTTAGATTGGTCCTAGGGTTAGGGTTATGTTGAGGGCTAGGTTTAGAGAGACGGTTAGGGTTAGGATTGGACCTAGGGTTAGGGTTATGTTCAGGGCTAGCTTTAGAGAGACGCTTAGGTTTAGGATTGGACATAGGGATAGGGTTATGTTTAGGGCTAGGGTAAGAGAGACGGTTAGGGTTAGGATTGGACCTAGGTTTACGGTTATGTTGAGGGCTAGAGTTAGAGAGACGGTTAGGGTTAGGATTGGACCTAGGGTTAGGGTTATGTTCAGGGCTAGGGTTAGAAGGCGGTTAGGGTTAGGATTGGACCTAGGGTTAGGGTTATGTTGAGGGCTAGGGTTAGAGAGACGGTTAGGTTTAGGATTGAACCTAGGGTTATGGTTAGGTTGAGGGCTAGGGTTAGAGAGACGGTTAGGGTTAGGATTGGACCTAGGGTTAGGGTTAGGTTGAGGGCTAGGGTTAGAGAGACGGTTAGAGTTAGGATTGGACCTAGGGTTAGGGTTATGTTGAGGGCTAAGGTTAGAGAACCGTTTAGGGTTAGGATTGGATCTAGGGTTACGGTTAGGTTGAGGGCTAGGGTTAAAGAGACGGTTACGGTTAGGATTGGACCTAGGGTTAGGGTTATGTTGAGGGCTAGGTTTAGCGAGACGGTTAGGGTTAGGATTGGACCTAGGGTTAGGGTTATGTTGAGGGCTAGGGTTAGAGAGACGGTTAGGGTTAGGATTGAACCTAGGGTTAGGGTTATGTTAAGCGCTAGGGTTAGAGAGACGGTTAAGGTTAGGATTGGACCTAAGGTTAGGGTTATGTTGAGGGCTAAGGTTAGAGAGACGGTTAGGGTTAGGATTGGATCTAGGATTAGGGTTATGTTGAGTTCTAGGGTTAGAGAGACGGTTAGGGTTACGATTGGACCTAGGGTTAGTGTTATGTTGAGGGCTAGGGTTAGAGAGGCGGTTAGTGTTAGGATTGGACATAGGGATCGGGTTATGTTGAGGGCTAGGTTTATAGAGACGGTTGTGGTAAGATTTGGACCTAGGGTTAGGGTTATGTTGAGGGCCAGGGTTCGAGAGATGTTTAGGTTTAGGATTGGAACTATTGTTAGGGTTGGGTTGAGGGCTAGGGTTAGAGAGACGGTTAGGGTTAGGATTGGACCTAGGGTTAGCGTTAGGTTGAGGGCTAGGGTTAGAGAGACGGTTAGGGTTAGGATTGGACGTAGGGTTAGGGTTATTTTGAGGGCTGGGGTTAGAGAGACGGTTAGGGTTAGGATTGGAACTAGGGTTAGGGTTATGTTCAGGGCTAGTGTTAGAGAGACGCTTAGGTTTAGGATTGGACCTAGGGATAGGGTTATGTTGAGGGCTAGGGTAAGAGAGACGGTTAGGGTTAGGATTGGACCTAGGGTTAGGGTTATGTTGAGGGCTAGGGTTAGAGAGACGGTTAGGGTTAGGATTGGACCTAGGGTTAGGGTTATGTTGAGGGCTAGTGTTAGAGAGACGGTTAGGGTTAGGATTGGACCTAGGGTTAGGGTTATGTTGAGGGCTAGGGTTAGAGAGACGGTCAGGGTTAGGATTGGACCTAGGGTTAGGGTTATGTTGAGGGCTAGGGTTAGAGAGACGGTCAGGTTTAGGATTGGACCTAGGGTTAGGGTTTTGTTGAGGGCTAAGTTTAGAGAGACGGTTAAGGTTAGGATTGGACCTAGGGTTAGGGTTATGTTGAGGGCTAGGGTTAGAGAGACGGTTAGGGATACGATTGGACCTAGGGTTAGGGTTATGTTGAGGGCTAGGGTTAGAGAGACGGTTAGGGTTAGGATTGGACCTAGGGTTAGGGTTAGTTTGAGGACTAGGATTAGAGAGAGGTTTAGGGTTAGGATTGGACCTAGGGTTAGGGTTATGTTGAGGGCTAGGTTTAGAGAGACGGTTAGGGTTAGGATTGGACGTAGGTTTAGGGTTATGTTGAGGGCTAGGGTTAGAGAGACGGTTAGGGTTAGGATTGGACCTAGGGTTAGGGTTAGGTTGAGGGCTAATGTTAGCGAGACGGTTAGGGTTAGGATTGGACCTAGGGTAGGGTTATTTTGAGGGCTAGGTTTAGAGAGACGGTCTCGGTTAGGATTGGAGCTAGGGTTAGGGTTATGTTGAGGGCTAGGGTTAGAGAGACGGTTAGGGTTAGGATTGGACCTAGGGTTAGTGTTATGTTGAGGGCTAGGGTTAGCGAGACGGTTAGGGTTAGGATTGGACCTAGGGTTAGGGTTATGTTGAGGGCTAGGGATAGAGAAACGGCTAGGGTTAGGATTGGACCTAGGTTTAGGGTTATGGTGAGGGCTAGGGTTAGAGAGACGGTTAGGGTTAGATTGGTCCTAGGGTTAGGGTTATGTTGAGGGCTAGGTTTAGAGAGACGGTTAGGGTTAGGATTGGACCTAGGGTTAGGGTTATGTTGAGGGCTAGCTTTAGAGAGACGGTTAGATTTAGGATTGGACATAGGGATAGAGTTATGTTTAGGGCTAGGGCAAGAGAGACAGTTAGGGTTAGGATTGGACCTAGGTTTAGGGTTATGTTGAGGGCTAGGGTTAGAGAGACGGTTAGGGTTAGGATTGGACCTAGGGTTAGGGTTATGTTCAGGACCAGGGTTAGAAGGCGGTTAGGGTTAGGATTGGACGTAGGGTTAGGGTTATGTTGAGGGCTAGGGTTAGAGAGACGGTTAGGGTTAGGATTGAACCTAGGGTTATGGTTAGGTTGAGGGCTAGGGTTAGAGAGACGGTTAGGGTTAGGATTAGACCTAGGGTTAGGGTTAGGTTGAGGGCTAGGGTTAGAGAGACGGTTAGAGTTAGGATTGGACCTAGGGTTAGGGTTATGTTGAGGGCTAGTGTTAGAGAACCGTTTAGGGTTAGGATTGGATCTAGGGTTACGGTTAGGTTGAGGGCTAGGGTTAAAGAGACGGTTACGGTTAGGATTGGACCTAGGGTTAGGGTTATGTTGAGGGCTAGGGTTAGCGAGACGGTTAGGGTTAGGATTGGACCTAGGGTTAGGGTTATGTTGAGGGCTAGGGTTAGAGAGACGGTTAGGGTTAGGATTGAACCTAGGGTTAGGGTTATGTTAAGCGCTAGGGTTAGAGTGATGGTTAAGGTTAGGATTGGACCTAAGGTTAGGGTTATGTTGAGGGCTAAGGTTAGAGAGACGGTTAGGGTTAGGATTGGATCTAGGATTAGGGTTATGTTGAGTTCTATGGTTAGAGAGACGGTTAGGGTTACGATTGGACCTAGGGTTAGTGTTATTTATGTTGAGGGCTAGGGTTAGAGAGACTGTCAGGGTTAGCATTGGACCTAGGGTTAGGGTTATGTTGAGGGTAGGGTTAGAGAGACGGTTAGGGTTACGATTGGACCTAGGGTTAGGGTTATGTTGAGGTCTAGGGTTAGAGAGACGGTTAGGGTTAGGATAGGACCTAGGTTTAGGGTTATGTTGAGGGCTATTGTTAGAGAGACGGGCAGGGTTAGGATTGGACCTAGGGTTAGGGTTATTTATGTTGAGGGCTAGGGTTAGAGAGACTGTCAGGGTTAGCATTGGACCTAGGGTTAGGGTTATGTTGAGGGCTAGGGTTAGAGAGACGGTCAGGGTTAGGATTGGACCTAGGGTTAGGGTTATGTTGAGGGCTAGGTTTAGAGAGACGATTAGGGTAAGGATTGGACCTAGGGTTAGGGTTGGGTTGAGGGCTAGGGTTAGAGGGACTGTTAGGGTTAGGATTGGACCTAGGGTTAGGGTTATGTTGAGGGCTAGGGTTAGCGAGACGGTTAGGGTTAGGATTGGACCTAGGGTTAGGGTTAGTTTGAGGACTAGGGTTAGAGAGAGGTTTAGGGTTAGGATTGTACCTAGGGTTAGGGATATGTTGAGGGCTAGGGTTAGAGGGACGGTTAGGGTTAGGATTGGTCGTAGGGTTAGGGTTATGTTGAAGGCTAGGGTTAGAGAGACGGTTAGGGTTAGGATTGGTTCTAGGGTTAGGGTTAGGTTGAGGGCTAGGTTTAGAGAGACGGTCTCGGTTAGGATTGGAGCTAGGGTTAGGCTTATGTTGAGGGCCAGGGTTAGAGAGACAGTTAGGGTTAGTTTTGGACCTAGGGTTAGGGTTATGTTGAGGGCCAGGTTTAGAGAGACGGTTAGGGTTAGGATTGGACCTAGGGTTAGGGTTATGTTGAGGGCCAGGGTTAGAGAGACAGTTAGGGTTAGTTTTGGACCTAGGGTTAGGTTTGGGGTGAGGGCTAGGGTTAGAGAGACTCTTAGGGTTAGGATTGGACCTAGGGTTAGGTTTATGTTGAGGGCTAGGGTTAGCGAGACGGTTAAGGTTAAGATTGGACCTAGGGTTAGGGTTATGTTGAGGGCTAGGTTTAGAGAGACGGTTAGATTTGGATTGGACCTAGGGTTAGTGTTAGGTTGAGGGCTAGGGTTAGAGAGATGGTTAGGGTTAGGATTGGACCTAGGGTTAGGCTTAGGTTGAGTGCTAGGGTTAGAGAGACGGTTAGGGTTAGGATTGGACCTAGGGTTAGGGTTATGTTGAGGGCTAGGGTTACAGAGACGGTCAGGGTTAGGATTGGACCTAGGGTTAGGGTTATGTTGAGGGCTAGGTTTAGAGAGACGGTTAGGGTAAGGATTGGACCTAGGGTTAGGGTTATGTTGAGGGCCAGGGTTAGAGAGACGGTCAGGGTTAGGATTGGACGTAGGGTTAGGGTTATGTTGAGGGCTAGTTTTAGAGAGATGGTTGGGGTAAGGATTGGACCTAGGGTTAGGGTTATGTTTAGGGCCAGGGTTAGAGAGATGTTTAGGGTTAGGAGTGGTCCTATTGTTAGGGTTGGGTTGAGGGCTAGGGTTTGAGAGACGGTTAGGGTTAGGATTGAACCTAGGGTTAGAGTTATGTTGAGGGCTAGGGTTAGCGAGACGGTTAGGGTTAGGATTGCACGTAGGGTTAGGGTTATTTTGAGGGTTAGGGTTAGAGAGACGGTTAGGGTTAGGATTGGACCTAGGGTTAGGGTTATGTTGAGGGCTAGTGTTAGAGAGACGGTCAGGGTTAGGATTGGACCTAGGGTTAGGGTTATGTTGAGGGCTAGGGTTAGAGAGACGGTCAGGGTTAGCATTGGACCTAGGGTTAGGGTTATGTTGAGGGCCATGGTTAGAAAGATGGTCAGGGTTTGGATTGGACCTAGGGTTAGGGTTATGTTGAGGGCTAGTTTTCGAGAGACGGTTAGGGTAAGGATTGGACCTAGGGTTAGGGTTGGGTTGATGGCTATGATTAGAGAGACTGTTAGGGTTAGGATTGGACCTAGGGTTAGGGTTATGTTGAGGGCTAGGGTTAGCGAGACGGTTAGGGTTAGGATTGACGTAGGGTTAGGGTTATTTTGAGGGCTAGGTTTAGAGAGTCGGTCAGGGTTAGGATTGGAGGTAGGGTTAGTGTTATGTTGAGGGCTATGGTTAGAGAGACGGTTAGGGTTAGGATTGGACCTAGTGTTAGGGTTATGTTGAGGGCTAGGGTTAGAGAGACGGTTATGGTTAGGATTGGACCAAGGGTTAGGGTTATGTTGAGGGCCAGGGTTAGAAGGACGGTTAGGGTTACGATTGGACCTAGGGTTAGGGTTATGTTTAGGGCTAGGGTAAGAGAGACGGTTAGGTTTAGGATTGGACCTAGGGTTAGGGTTATGTTGAGGGCTAGGGTTAGAGAGACGGTTCAGGTTAGGATTGGACCTAGGGTTAGGGTTAGGTTGAGGGCTAAGGTTAGCGAGACGGTTAGGGTTAGGATTGGACCTAGGGTAGGGTTATTTTGAGGGCTAGGTTTATAGAGACGGTCTCGGTTAGGATTGGAGCTAGGGTTAGGGTTATGTTGAGGGCTAGGGTTAGAGAGACGGTTAGGGTTAGGATTGGACCTAGGGTTAGTGTTATGTTGAGGGCTAGGGTTAGCGAGACGGTTAGGGTTAGGATTGGACCTAGGGTTAGGGTTATGTTGAGGGCTAGGGTTAGAGAAACGGCTAGGATTAGGATTGGACCTAGGGTTAGGGTTATGGTGAGAGCTAGGGTTAGAGAGACGGTTAGGGTTAGATTGGTCCTAGAGTTAGGGTTATGTTGAGGGCTAGGTTTAGAGAGACGGTTAGGGTTAGGATTGGACCTAGGGTTAGGGTTATGTTGAGGGCTAGCTTTAGAGAGACGGTTAGGTTTAGGATTGGACATAGGGATAGGGTTATGTTTAGGGCTAGGGCAAGAGAGACGGTTAGGGTTAGGATTGGACCTAGGTTTAGGGTTATGTTGAGGGCTAGATTAGAGAGACGGTTAGGGTTAGGATTGGACCTAGGGTTAGGGTTATGTTCAGGGCTACGGTTAGAAGGCGGTTAGGGTTAGGATTGGACCTAGGGTTAGGGTTATGTTGAGGGCTAGGGTTAGAGAGACGGTTAGGGTTAGGATTGAACCTAGGGTTATGGTTAGGTTGAGGGCTAGGGTTAGAGAGACGGTTAGGGTTAGGATTGGACCTAGGGTTAGGGTTAGGTTGAGGGCTAGGGTTAGAGAGATGGTTAGAGTTAGGATTGGACCTAGGGTTAGGGTTATGTTGAGGGCTAGGGTTAGAGAACCATTTAGGGTTAGGACTGGATCTAGGGTTACGGATAGGTTGAGGGCTAGGGTTAAAGAGACGGTTACGGTTAGGATTGGACCTAGGGTTAGGGTTATGTTGAGGGCTAGGGTTAGCGAGACGGTTAGGGTTAGGATTGGACCTAGGGTTAGGGTTATGTTGAGGGCTAGGGTTAGAGAGACGGTTAGGGTTAGGATTGAACCTAGGGTTAGGGTTATGTTAAGCGCTAGGGTTAGAGAGACGGTTAAGGTTAGGATTGGACCTAAGGTTAGGGTTATGTTGAGGGCTAAGGTTAGAGAGACGGTTAGGTTTAGGATTGGACCTAGGGCTAGGGTTATGTTGAGGGCTAGGTTTATAGAGACGGTTGTGGTAAGATTTGGACCTAGGGTTAGGGTTATGTTGAGGGCCAGGGTTAGAGAGATGGTTAGGGTTAGGATTGGAACTATTGTTAGGGTTGGGTTGAGGGCTAGGGTTAGAGAGACGGTTAGGGTTAGGATTGGACCTAGGGTTAGCGTTAGGTTTAGGGCTAGGGTTAGAGAGACGGTTAGGGTTAGGATTGGACGTAGGGTTAGGGTTATTTTGAGGGCTGGGGTTAGAGAGACGGTTAGGGTTAGGATTGGACCTAGGGTTAGGGTTATGTTGAGGGCTAGGGTTAGAGAGACGGTTATGGTTAGGATTGGACCTAGGGTTAGGGTTAGTTTGAGGACTAGGGTTAGAGAGAGGTTTAGGGTTAGGATTGGACCTAGGGTTAGGGTTAGTTTGAGGACTAGGGTTAGAGAGAGGTTTAGGGTTAGGATTGGACCTAGGGTTAGGGATATGTTGAGGGCTAGGGTTAGCGAGACGGTTAGGGTTAGGATTGGACCTAGGGTTAGGGTTAGTTTGAGGACTAGGGTTAGAGAGAGGTTTAGGGTTAGGATTGGACCTAGGGTTAGGGATATGTTGAGGGCTAGGGTTAGAGGGACGGTTAGGGTTAGGATTGGTCGTAGGGTTAGGGTTATGTTGAGGGCTAGGGTTAGAGAGACGGTTAGGGTTAGGATTGGTTCTAGGGTTAGGGTTAGGTTGAGGGCTAGGTTTAGAGAGACGGTCTCGGTTAGGATTGGAGCTAGGGTTAGGGTTATGTTGAGGGCCAGGGTTAGAGAGACAGTTAGGGTTAGTTTTGGACCTAGGGTTAGGGTTATGTTGAGGGCCAGGTTTAGAGAGACGGTTAGGGTTAGGATTGGACCTAGGGTTAGGGTTATGTTGAGGGCCAGGGTTAGAGAGACAGTTAGGGTTAGTTTTGGACCTAGGGTTAGGTTTCGGTTGAGGGCTAGGGTTAGAGAGACTCTTAGGGTTAGGATTGGACCTAGGGTTAGGGTTATGTTGAGGGCTAGGGTTAGCGAGACGGTTAAGGTTAAGATTGGACCTAGGGTTAGGGTTATGTTGAGGGCTAGGGTTAGAGAGACGGTTAGATTTGGATTGGACCTAGGGTTAGTGTTAGGTTGAGGGCTAGGGTTAGAGAGATGGTTAGGGTTAGGATTGGACCTAGGGTTAGGCTTAGGTTGAGTGCTAGGGTTAGAGAGACGGTTAGGGTTAGGATTGGACCTAGGGTTAGGGTTATCTTGAGGGCTAGGGTTACAGAGACGGTCAGGGTTAGGATTGGACCTAGGGTTAGGGTTATGTTGAGGGCTAGGTTTAGAGAGACGGTTAGGGTAAGGATTGGACCTAGGGTTAGGGTTATGTTGAGGGCCAGGGTTAGAGAGACGGTCAGGGTTAGGATTGGACGTAGGGTTAGGGTTATGTTGAGGGCTAGTTTAAGAGAGATGGTTGGGGTAAGGATTGGACCTAGGGTTAGGGTTATGTTTAGGGCCAGGGTTAGAGAGATGTTTAGGGTTAGGATTGGTCCTATTGTTAGGGTTGGGTTGAGGGCTAGGGTTAGAGAGACGGTTAGGGTTAGGATTGAACCTAGGGTTAGAGTTATGTTGAGGGCTAGGGTTAGCGAGACGGTTAGGGTTAGGATTGGACGTAGGGTTAGGGTTATTTTGAGGGCTAGGGTTAGAGAGACGGTTAGGGTTAGGATTGGACCTAGGGTTAGGGTTATGTTGAGGGCTAGTGTTAGAGAGACGGTCAGGGTTAGGATTGGACCTAGGGTTAGGGTTATGTTGAGGGCCATGGTTAGAAAGATGGTCAGGGTTTGGATTGGACCTAGGGTTAGGGTTATGTTGAGGGCTAGTTTTAGAGAGACGGTTAGGGTAAGGATTGGACCTAGGGTTAGGGTTGGGTTGATGGCTATGGTTAGAGAGACTGTTAGGGTTAGGATTGGACCTAGGGTTAGGGTTATGTTGAGGGCTAGGGTTAGAGAGACGGTTACGGTTAGGATTGGACCTAGGGTTAGGGTTATGTTAAGCGCTATGGTTAGAGAGACTGTTAAGGTAGGATTGGACCTAGGGTTAGGGTTATGTTGAGGGCTAAGGTTAGAGAGACTGTTAGGGTTAGGATTGGATCTAGGATTAGGGTTATGTTGAGTTCTAGGGTTAGAGAGACGGTTAGGGTTAGGATTGGACCTAGGGTTAGTGTTATGTTGAGGGCTAGGGTTAGAGAGGCGGTTAGGGTTAGAATTGGACCTAGGGCTAGGGTTATGTTGAGGGCTAGGTTTAGAGAGACGGTTAGGGTAAGATTTGGACCTAGGGTTAGGGTTATGTTGAGGGCCAGGGTTAGAGAGATGGTTAGGGTTAGGATTGGAACTATTGTTAGGGTTGGGTTGAGGGCTAGGGTTAGAGAGACGGTTAGGGTTAGGATTGGACCTAGGGTTAGGGTTATGTTGAGGGCTAGGGTTAGAGAGACGGTTAGGGTTAGGATTGGACCTAGGGTTAGGGTTATGTTGAGGGCTAGGGTTACAGAGACGGTCAGGGTTAGGATTGGACCTAGGGTTAGGGTTATGTTGAGGGCCAGGTTTAGAGAGACGGTCAGGGTTAGGATTGGACGTAGGGTTAGGGTTATGTTGAGGGCCAGGGTTAGAGAGACGGTCAGGGTTAGGATTGGACGTAGGGTTAGGGTTATGTTGAGGGCTAGTTTTAGAGAGATGGTTGGGGTAAGGATTGGACCTAGGGTTAGGGTTATGTTTAGGGCCAGGGTTAGAGAGATGGTTAGGGTTAGGATTGGTCCTATTGTTAGGGTTGGGTTGAGGGCTAGGGTTAGAGAGACGGTTAGGGTTAGTATTGGACCTAGGGTTAGGGTTATGTTGAGGGCTAGGGTTAGAGAGACTGTTAGGGTTACGATTGGACCTAAGGTTAGGGTTATGTTGAGGGCTAGGGTTAGAGAGACGGTTAGGGTTAGGATAGGACCTAGGGTTAGGGTTATGTTGAGGGCTAGTGTTAGAGAGACGGTCAGGGTTAGGATTGGACCTAGGGTTAGGGTTATGTTGAGGGCTAGGGTTAGAGAGACTGTCAGGGTTAGCAATGGACCTAGGGTTAGGGTTATGTTGAGGGCTAGGGTTAGAGAGACGGTCAGGGTTAGGATTGGACCTAGGGTTAGCGTTATGTTGAAGGCTAGGTTTAGAGAGACGGTTAGGGTAAGGATTGGACCTAGGGTTAGGGTTGGGTTGAGGGCTAGGATTAGAGAGACTCTTAGGGTTAGGATTGGACCTAGGGTTAGGGTTATGTTGAGGGCTAGGGTTAGCGAGACGGTTAAGGTTAAGATTGGACCTAGGGTTAGGGTTATGTTGAGGGCTAGGGTTAGAGAGACGGTTAGATTTGGATTGGACCTAGGGTTAGTGTTAGGTTGAGGGCTAGGGTTAGAGAGATGGTTAGGGTTAGGATTGGACCTAGGGTTAGGCTTAGGTTGAGTGCTAGGGTTAGAGAGACGGTTAGGGTTAGGATTGGACCTAGGGTTAGGGTTATGTTGAGGGCTAGGGTTACAGAGACGGTCAGGGTTAGGATTGGACCTAGGGTTAGGGTTATGTTGAGGGCTAGGTTTAGAGAGACGGTTAGGGTAAGGATTGGACCTAGGGTTAGGGTTATGTTGAGGGCCAGGGTTAGAGAGACGGTCAGGGTTAGGATTGGACGTAGGGTTAGGGTTATGTTGAGGGCTAGTTTTAGAGAGATGGTTGGGGTAAGGATTGGACCTAGGGTTAGGGTTATGTTTAGGGCCAGGGTTAGAGAGATGGTTAGGGTTAGGATTGGTCCTATTGTTAGGGTTGGGTTGAGGGCTAGGGTTAGAGAGACGGTTAGGGTTAGAATTGGACGTAGGGTTAGGGTTATTTTGAGGGCTAGGGTTAGAGAGACGGTTAGGGTTAGGATTGGACCTAGGGTTAGGGTTATGTTGAGGGCTAGTGTTAGAGAGACGGTCAGGGTTAGGATTGGACCTAGGGTTAGGGTTATGTTGAGGGCTAGGGTTAGAGAGACGGTCTGGGTTAGCATTGGACCTAGGGTTAGGGTTATGTTGAGGGCCATGGTTAGAAAGACGGTCAGGGTTTGGATTGGACCTAGGGTTAGGGTTATGTTGAGGGCTAGTTTTAGAGAGACGGTTAGGGTAAGGATTCGACCTAGGGTTAGGGTTGGGTTGAGGGCTATGGTTAGAGAGACTGTTAGGGTTAGGATTGGAGCTAGTGTTAGGGTTATGTTGAGGGCTAGGGTTAGCGAGACGGTTAGGGTTAGGATTGACGTAGGGTTAGGGTTATTTTGGGGGCTAGGTTTAGAGAGTCGGTCAGGGTTAGGATTGGAGGTAGGGTTAGTGTTATGTTGAGGGCTAGGGTTAGAGAGACGGTTAGGGTTAGGATTGGACCTAGTGTTAGGGTTATGTTGAGGGCTAGGGTTAGAGAGACGGTTATGGTTAGGATTGGACCTAGGGTTAGGGTTATGTTGAGGGCCAGGGTTAGAGAGACGGTTAGGGTTACGATTGGACCTAGGGTTAGGGTTATGTTTAGGGCTAGGGTAAGAAAGACGGTTAGGTTTAGGAATGGACCTAGGGTTAGGGTTATGTTGAGGGCTAGGGTTAGAGAGACGGTTCGGGTTAGGATTGGACCTAGGGTTAGGGTTATGTTCAGGGCTAGGGTTAGAAGGCGGTTAGGGTTAGGATTGGACCTAGGGTTAGGGTTATGTTGAGGGCTAGTGTTAGAGAGATGGTTAGGGTTAGGATTGGACCTAGGGTTGGGGTTATGTTGAGGGCTAGGATTAGAGAGACGGTCACGGTTAGGATTGGACCGAGGGTTACGGTTATGTTGAGGGCTAGGGTTAGAGAGGCGGTTAGGGTTAGGATTGGACCTAGGGTTCAGGTTATGTTGAGGGCTAGGGTTAGAGAGACGGTTAGGGTTAGGATTGGACCTAGGGTTAGGGTTATGTTGAGCGCTAGGGTTAGAGAGACGGTTACGGTTAGGATTGGACCTAGGGTTAGGGTTATGTTGAGGGCTATGGTTAGCGAGACGGTTAGGGTTAGGATGGACCTAGGGTTCGGGTTATGTTGAGGGCTAGGGTTAGAGAGACGGTTAGGGTTAGGATTGGACCTAGGGTTAGGGTTATGTTGAGGGCCAGGGTTAGAGAGATGGTTAGGGTTAGGATTGGAACTATTGTTAGGGTTGGGTTGAGGGCTAGGGTTAGAGAGACGGTTAGGGTTAGGATTGGACCTAGGGTTAGGATTATGTTGAGGGCTAGGGTTAGAGAGACGGTTAGGGTTAGGATTGGACCTAGGGTTAGGGTTATGTTGAGGGCTAGGGTTACAGAGACGGTCAGGGTTAGGATTGGACCTAGGGTTAGGGTTATGTTGAGGGCCAGGTTTAGAGAGACGGTCAGGGTTAGGATTGGACGTAGGGTTAGGGTTATGTTGAGGGCCAGGGTTAGAGAGACGGTCAGGGTTAGGATTGGACGTAGGGTTAGGGTTATGTTGAGGGCTAGTTTTAGAGAGATGGTTGGGGTAAGGATTGGACCTAGGGTTAGGGTTATGTTTAGGGCCAGGGTTAGAGAGATGGTTAGGGTTAGGATTGGTCCTATTGTTAGGGTTGGGTTGAGGGCTAGGGTTAGAGAGACGGTTAGGGTTAGTATTGGACCTAGGGTTAGGGTTATGTTGAGGGCTAGGGTTAGAGAGACTGTTAGGGTTACGATTGGACCTAAGGTTAGGGTTATGTTGAGGGCTAGGGTTAGAGAGACGGTTAGGGTTAGGATAGGACCTAGGGTTAGGGTTATGTTGAGGGCTAGTGTTAGAGAGACGGTCAGGGTTAGGATTGGACCTAGGGTTAGGGTTATGTTGAGGGCTAGGGTTAGAGAGACTGTCAGGGTTAGCAATGGACCTAGGGTTAGGGTTATGTTGAGGGCTAGGGTTAGAGAGACGGTCAGGGTTAGGATTGGACCTAGGGTTAGCGTTATGTTGAAGGCTAGGTTTAGAGAGACGGTTAGGGTAAGGATTGGACCTAGGGTTAGGGTTGGGTTGAGGGCTAGGATTAGAGAGACTCTTAGGGTTAGGATTGGACCTAGGGTTAGGGTTATGTTGAGGGCTAGGGTTAGCGAGACGGTTAAGGTTAAGATTGGACCTAGGGTTAGGGTTATGTTGAGGGCTAGGGTTAGAGAGACGGTTAGATTTGGATTGGACCTAGGGTTAGTGTTAGGTTGAGGGCTAGGGTTCGAGAGATGGTTAGGGTTAGGATTGGACCTAGGGTTAGGCTTAGGTTGAGTGCTAGGGTTAGAGAGACGGTTAGGGTTAGGATTGGACCTAGGGTTAGGGTTATGTTGAGGGCTAGGGTTACAGAGACGGTCAGGGTTAGGATTGGACCTAGGGTTAGGGTTATGTTGAGGGCTAGGTTTAGAGAGACGGTTAGGGTAAGGATTGGACCTAGGGTTAGGGTTATGTTGAGGGCCAGGGTTAGAGAGACGGTCAGGGTTAGGATTGGACGTAGGGTTAGGGTTATGTTGAGGGCTAGTTTTAGAGAGATGGTTGGGGTAAGGATTGGACCTAGGGTTAGGGTTATGTTTAGGGCCAGGGTTAGAGAGATGGTTAGGGTTAGGATTGGTCCTATTGTTAGGGTTGGGTTGAGGGCTAGGGTTAGAGAGACGGTTAGGGTTAGAATTGGACGTAGGGTTAGGGTTATTTTGAGGGCTAGGGTTAGAGAGACGGTTAGGGTTAGGATTGGACCTAGGGTTAGGGTTATGTTGAGGGCTAGTGTTAGAGAGACGGTCAGGGTTAGGATTGGACCTAGGGTTAGGGTTATGTTGAGGGCTAGGGTTAGAGAGACGGTCTGGGTTAGCATTGGACCTAGGGTTAGGGTTATGTTGAGGGCCATGGTTAGAAAGACGGTCAGGGTTTGGATTGGACCTAGGGTTAGGGTTATGTTGAGGGCTAGTTTTAGAGAGACGGTTAGGGTAAGGATTCGACCTAGGGTTAGGGTTGGGTTGAGGGCTATGGTTAGAGAGACTGTTAGGGTTAGGATTGGAGCTAGTGTTAGGGTTATGTTGAGGGCTAGGGTTAGCGAGACGGTTAGGGTTAGGATTGACGTAGGGTTAGGGTTATTTTGAGGGCTAGGTTTAGAGAGTCGGTCAGGGTTAGGATTGGAGGTAGGGTTAGTGTTATGTTGAGGGCTAGGGTTAGAGAGACGGTTAGGGTTAGGATTGGACCTAGTGTTAGGGTTATGTTGAGGGCTAGGGTTAGAGAGACGGTTATGGTTAGGATTGGACCTAGGGTTAGGGTTATGTTGAGGGCCAGGGTTAGAGAGACGGTTAGGGTTACGATTGGACCTAGGGTTAGGGTTATGTTTAGGGCTAGGGTAAGAAAGACGGTTAGGTTTAGGAATGGACCTAGGGTTAGGGTTATGTTGAGGGCTAGGGTTAGAGAGACGGTTCGGGTTAGGATTGGACCTAGGGTTAGGGTTATGTTCAGGGCTAGGGTTAGAAGGCGGTTAGGGTTAGGATTGGACCTAGGGTTAGGGTTATGTTGAGGGCTAGTGTTAGAGAGATGGTTAGGGTTAGGATTGGACCTAGGGTTGGGGTTATGTTGAGGGCTAGGATTAGAGAGACGGTCACGGTTAGGATTGGACCGAGGGTTACGGTTATGTTGAGGGCTAGGGTTAGAGAGGCGGTTAGGGTTAGGATTGGACCTAGGGTTCGGGTTATGTTGAGGGCTAGGGTTAGAGAGACGGTTAGGGTTAGGATTGGACCTAGGGTTAGGGTTATGTTGAGCGCTAGGGTTAGAGAGACGGTTACGGTTAGGATTGGACCTAGGGTTAGGGTTATGTTGAGGGCTATGGTTAGCGAGACGGTTAGGGTTAGGATGGACCTAGGGTTCGGGTTATGTTGAGGGCTAGGGTTAGAGAGACGGTTAGGGTTAGGATTGGACCTAGGGTTAGGGTTATGTTGAGGGCCAGGGTTAGAGAGATGGTTAGGGTTAGGATTGGAACTATTGTTAGGGTTGGGTTGAGGGCTAGGGTTAGAGAGACGGTTAGGGTTAGGATTGGACCTAGGGTTAGCGTTAGGTTGAGGGCTAGGGTTAGAGAGACGGTTAGGGTTAGGATTGGACGTAGGGTTAGGGTTATTTTGAGGGCTGGGGTTAGAGAGACGGTTAGGGTTAGGATTGGACCTAGGGTTAGGGTTATGTTGAGGGCTAGGGTTAGAGAGACGGTCAGGGTTAGCATTGGACCTAGGGTTAGGGTTATGTTGAGGGCTAGGGTTAGAGAGACGGTCAGGGTTAGGATTGGACCTAGGGTTAGGGTTATGTTGAGGGCTAGGGTTAGAGAGACGGTCAGGGTTAGGATTGGACGTAGGGTTAGGGTTATGTTGAGGGCTAGTTTTAGAGAGATGGTTGGGGTAAGGATTGGACCTAGGGTTAGGGTTATGTTTAGGGCCAGGGTTAGAGAGATGGTTAGGGTTAGGATTGGTCCTATTGTTAGGGTTGGGTTGAGGGCTAGGGTTAGAGAGACGGTTAGGGTTAGAATTGGACGTAGGGTTAGGGTTATTTTGAGGGCTAGGGTTAGAGAGACGGTTAGGGTTAGGATTGGACCTAGGGTTAGGGTTATGTTGAGGGCTAGTGTTAGAGAGACGGTCAGGGTTAGGATTGGACCTAGGGTTAGGGTTATGTTGAGGGCTAGGGTTAGAGAGACGGTCTGGGTTAGCATTGGACCTAGGGTTAGGGTTATGTTGAGGGCCATGGTTAGAAAGACGGTCAGGGTTTGGATTGGACCTAGGGTTAGGGTTATGTTGAGGGCTAGTTTTAGAGAGACGGTTAGGGTAAGGATTCGACCTAGGGTTAGGGTTGGGTTGAGGGCTATGGTTAGAGAGACTGTTAGGGTTAGGATTGGAGCTAGTGTTAGGGTTATGTTGAGGGCTAGGGTTAGCGAGACGGTTAGGGTTAGGATTGACGTAGGGTTAGGGTTATTTTGAGGGCTAGGTTTAGAGAGTCGGTCAGGGTTAGGATTGGAGGTAGGGTTAGTGTTATGTTGAGGGCTAGGGTTAGAGAGACGGTTAGGGTTAGGATTGGACCTAGTGTTAGGGTTATGTTGAGGGCTAGGGTTAGAGAGACGGTTATGGTTAGGATTGGACCTAGGGTTAGGGTTATGTTGAGGGCCAGGGTTAGAGAGACGGTTAGGGTTACGATTGGACCTAGGGTTAGGGTTATGTTTAGGGCTAGGGTAAGAAAGACGGTTAGGTTTAGGAATGGACCTAGGGTTAGGGTTATGTTGAGGGCTAGGGTTAGAGAGACGGTTCGGGTTAGGATTGGACCTAGGGTTAGGGTTATGTTCAGCGCTAGGGTTAGAAGGCGGTTAGGGTTAGGATTGGACCTAGGGTTAGGGTTATGTTGAGGGCTAGTGTTTGAGAGATGGTTAGGGTTAGGATTGGACCTAGGGTTGGGGTTATGTTGAGGGCTAGGATTAGAGAGACGGTCACGGTTAGGATTGGACCGAGGGTTACGGTTATGTTGAGGGCTAGGGTTAGAGAGGCGGTTAGGGTTAGGATTGGACCTAGGGTTCGGGTTATGTTGAGGGCTAGGGTTAGAGAGACGGTTAGGGTTAGGATTGGACCTAGGGTTAGGGTTATGTTGAGCGCTAGGGTTAGAGAGACGGTTACGGTTAGGATTGGACCTAGGGTTAGGGTTATGTTGAGGGCTATGGTTAGCGAGACGGTTAGGGTTAGGATGGACCTAGGGTTCGGGTTATGTTGAGGGCTAGGGTTAGAGAGACGGTTAGGGTTAGGATTGGACCTAGGGTTAGGGTTATGTTGAGGGCCAGGGTTAGAGAGATGGTTAGGGTTAGGATTGGAACTATTGTTAGGGTTGGGTTGAGGGCTAGGGTTAGAGAGACGGTTAGGGTTAGGATTGGACCTAGGGTTAGCGTTAGGTTGAGGGCTAGGGTTAGAGAGACGGTTAGGGTTAGGATTGGACGTAGGGTTAGGGTTATTTTGAGGGCTGGGGTTAGAGAGACGGTTAGGGTTAGGATTGGACCTAGGGTTAGGGTTATGTTGAGGGCTAGGGTTAGAGAGACGGTCAGGGTTAGCATTGGACCTAGGGTTAGGGTTATGTTGAGGGCTAGGGTTAGAGAGACGGTCAGGGTTAGGATTGGACCTAGGGTTAGGGTTATGTTGAGGGCTAGGTTAGAGAGACGGTCAGGGTTAGGATTGGACCTAGGGTTAGGGTTATGTTGAGGGCTAGGGTTAGAGAGACGGTCAGGGTTAGGATTGGACCTAGGGTTAGGGTTATGTTGAGGGGTAGGTTTAGAGAGACGATTAGGGTAAGGATTGGACCTAGGGTTAGGGTTGGGTTGAGGGCTAGGGTTAGAGAGACTGTTAGGGTTAGGATTGGACCTAGGGTTAGGGTTATGTTGAGGGCTAGGGTTAGCGAGATGGTTAGGGTTAGGATTGGACCTAGGGTTAGGGTTAGTTTGAGGACTAGGGTTAGAGAGAGGTTTAGGGTTAGGATTGGACCTAGGGTTAGGGATATGTTGAGGGCTAGGGTTAGAGAGACGGTTAGGGTTAGGATTGGACGTAGGGTTAGGGTTATGTTGAGGGCTAGGGTTAGAGAGACGGTTAGGGTTAGGATTGGTTCTAGGGTTAGGGTTAGGTTGAGGGCTAGGGTTAGCGAGACGGTTAGGGTTAGGATTGGACCTATGGTTAGGGTTATTTTGAGGGCTAGGTTTAGAGAGACGGTCTCGGTTAGGATTGGAGCTAGGGTTAGGGTTATGTTGAGGGCTAGGGTTAGAGAGACGGTTAGGGTTAGGATTGGACCTAGGGTTAGGGTTATGTTGAGCGCTAGGGTTAGAGAGACGGTTACGGTTAGGATTGGACCTAGGGTTAGGGTTATGTTGAGGGCTAGGGTTAGCGAGACGGTTAGGGTTAGGATTGGACCTAGGGTTAGGGTTATGTTGAGGGCTAGGGTTAGAGAGACGGTTAGGGTTAGGATTGGACCTAGGGTTAGGGTTATGTTAAGCGCTAGGGTTAGAGAGACAGTTAAGGTTAGGATTGGACCTAGGGTTAGGGTTATGTTGAGGGCTAAGGTTAGAGAGACGGTTAGGGTTAGGATTGGATCTAGGATTAGGGTTATGTTGAGTTCTAGGGTTAGAGAGACGGTTAGGGTTAGGATTGGACCTAGGGTTAGTGTTATGTTGAGGGCTAGGGTTAGAGAGGCGGTTAGGGTTAGAATTGGACCTAGGGCTAGGGTTATGTTTAGGGCTAGGTTTAGAGAGACGGTTGGGGTAAGATTTGGACCTAGGGTTAGGGTTATGTTGAGGGCCAGGGTTAGAGAGATGGTTAGGGTTAGGATTGGAACTATTGTTAGGGTTGGGTTGAGGGCTAGGGTTAGAGAGACGGTTAGGGTTAGGATTGGACCTAGGGTTAGGGTTATGTTGAGGGCTAGGGTTAGAGAGACGGTTAGGGTTAGGATTGGACCTAGGGTTAGGGTTATGTTGAGGACTAGGGTTAGAGAGACGGTTAGGGTTAGGATAGGACCTAGGGTTAGGGTTATGTTGAGGGCTAGTGTTAGAGAGACGGTCAGGGTTAGGATTGGACCTAGGGTTAGGGTTATGTTGAGGGCTAGGGTTAGAGAGACTGTCAGGGTTAGCATTGGACCTAGGGTTAGGGTTATGTTGAGGGCTAGGGTTAGAGAGACGGTCAGGGTTAGGATTGGACCTAGGGTTAGCGTTATGTTGAGGGCTAGGTTTAGAGAGACGGTTAGGGTAAGGATTGGACCTAGGGTTAGGGTTGGGTTGAGGGCTAGGGTTAGAGAGACTCTTAGGGTTAGGATTGGACCTAGGGTTAGGGTTATGTTGAGGGCTAGGATTAGCGAGACGGTTAAGGTTAAGATTGGACTTAGGGTTAGGGTTATGTTGAGGGCTAGGGTTAGAGAGACGGTTAGATTTGGATTGGACCTAGGGTTAGTGTTAGGTTGAGGGCTAGGGTTAGAGAGATGGTTAGGGTTAGGATTGGACCTAGGGTTAGGCTTAGGTTGAGTGCTAGGGTTAGAGAGACGGTTAGGGTTAGGATTGGACCTAGGGTTAGGGTTATGTTGAGGGCTAGGGTTACAGAGACGGTCAGGGTTAGGATTGGACGTAGGGTTAGGGTTATGTTGAGGGCTAGTTTGAGAGAGATGGTTGGGGTAAGGATTGGACCTAGGGTTAGGGTTATGTTTAGGGCCAGGGTTAGAGAGATGGTTAGGGTTAGGATTGGTCCTATTGTTAGGGTTGGGTTGAGGGTTAGGGTTAGAGAGACGGTTAGGGTTAGGATTGGACCTAGGGTTAGAGTTATGTTGAGGGCTAGGGTTAGCGAGACGGTTAGGGTTAGAATTGGACGTAGGGTTAGGGTTATTTTGAGGGCTAGGGTTAGAGAGACGGTTAGGGTTAGGATTGGACCTAGGGTTAGGGTTATGTTGAGGGCCAGGGTTAGAGAGACAGTTAGGGTTAGTTTTGGACCTAGGGTTAGGTTTGGGTTGAGGGCTAGGGTTAGAGAGACTCTTAGGGTTAGGATTGGACCTAGGGTTAGGGTTATGTTGAGGGCTTGGGTTAGCGAGACGGTTAAGGTTAAGATTGGACCTAGGGTTAGGGTTATGTTGAGGGCTAGGGTTAGAGAGACGGTTAGATTTGGATTGGACCTAGGGTTAGTGTTAGGTTGAGGGCTAGGGTTAGAGAGATGGTTAGGGTTAGGATTGGACCTAGGGTTAGGCTTAGGTTGAGTGCTAGGGTTAGAGAGACGGTTAGGGTTAGGATTGGACCTAGGGTTAGGGTTATCTTGAGGGCTAGGGTTACAGAGACGGTCAGGGTTAGGATTGGACCTAGGGTTAGGGTTATGTTGAGGGCTAGGTTTAGAGAGACGGTTAGGGTAAGGATTGGACCTAGGGTTAGGGTTATGTTGAGGGCCAGGGTTAGAGAGACGGTCAGGGTTAGGATTGGACGTAGGGTTAGGGTTATGTTGAGGGCTAGTTTAAGAGAGATGGTTGGGGTAAGGATTGGACCTAGGGTTAGGGTTATGTTTAGGGCCAGGGTTAGAGAGATGTTTAGGGTTAGGATTGGTCCTATTGTTAGGGTTGGGTTGAGGGCTAGGGTTAGAGAGACGGTTAGGGTTAGGATTGAACCTAGGGTTAGAGTTACGTTGAGGGCTAGGGTTAGCGAGACGGTTAGGGTTAGGATTGGACGTAGGGTTAGGGTTATTTTGAGGGCTAGGGTTAGAGAGACGGTTAGGGTTAGGATTGGACCTAGGGTTAGGGTTATGTTGAGGGCTAGTGTTAGAGAGACGGTCAGGGTTAGGATTGGACCTAGGGTTAGGGTTATGTTGAGGGCCATGGTTAGAAAGATGGTCAGGGTTTGGATTGGACCTAGGGTTAGGGTTATGTTGAGGGCTAGTTTTAGAGAGACGGTTAGGGTAAGGATTGGACCTAGGGTTAGGCTTGGGTTGATGGCTATGGTTAGAGAGACTGTTAGGGTTAGGATTGGACCTAGGGTTAGGGTTATGTTGAGGGCTAGGGTTAGAGAGACGGTTACGGTTAGGATTGGACCTAGGGTTAGGGTTATGTTAAGCGCTAGGGTTAGAGAGACTGTTAAGGTAGGATTGGACCTAGGGTTAGGGTTATGTTGAGGGCTAAGGTTAGAGAGACTGTTAGGGTTAGGATTGGATCTAGGATTAGGGTTATGTTGAGTTCTAGGGTTAGAGAGACGGTTAGGGTTAGGATTGGACCTAGGGTTAGTGTTATGTTGAGGGCTAGGGTTAGAGAGGCGGTTAGGGTTAGAATTGGACCTAGGGCTAGGGTTATGTTGAGGGCTAGGTTTAGAGAGACGGTTAGGGTAAGATTTGGACCTAGGGTTAGGGTTATGTTGAGGGCCAGGGTTAGAGAGATGGTTAGGGTTAGGATTGGAACTATTGTTAGGGTTGGGTTGAGGGCTAGGGTTAGAGAGACGGTTAGGGTAAGGATTGGACCTAGGGTTAGGGTTATGTTGAGGGCTAGGGTTAGAGAGACGGTTAGGGTTAGGATTGGACCTAGGGTTAGGGTTATGTTGAGGGCTAGGGTTACAGAGACGGTCAGGGTTAGGATTGGACCTAGGGTTAGGGTTATGTTGAGGGCCAGGTTTAGAGAGACGGTCAGGGTTAGGATTGGACGTAGGGTTAGGGTTATGTTGAGGGCCAGGGTTAGAGAGACGGTCAGGGTTAGGATTGGACGTAGGGTTAGGGTTATGTTGAGGGCTAGATTTAGAGAGATGGTTGGGGTAAGGATTGGACCTAGGGTTAGGGTTATGTTTAGGGCCAGGGTTAGAGAGATGGTTAGGGTTAGGATTGGTCCTATTGTTAGGGTTGGGTTGAGGGCTAGGGTTAGAGAGACGGTTAGGGTTAGTATTGGACCTAGGGTTAGGGTTGGGTTGAGGGCTATGGTTAGAGAGACTGTTAGGGTTAGGATTGGAGCTAGTGTTAGGGTTATGTTGAGGGCTAGGGTTAGCGAGACGGTTAGGGTTAGGATTGACGTAGGGTTAGGGTTATTTTGAGGGCTAGGTTTAGAGAGTCGGTCAGGGTTAGGATTGGAGGTAGGGTTAGTGTTATGTTGAGGGCTAGGGTTAGAGAGACGGTTAAGGTTAGGATTGGACCTAGTGTTAGGGTTATGTTGAGGGCTAGGGTTAGAGAGACGGTTATGGTTAGGATTGGACCTAGGGTTAGGGTTATGTTGAGGGCCAGGGTTAGAGAGACGGTTAGGGTTACGATTGGACCTAGGGTTAGGGTTATGTTTAGGGCTAGGGTAAGAAAGACGGTTAGGTTTAGGATTGGACCTAGGGTTAGGGTTATGTTGAGGGCTAGGGTTAGAGATACGGTTCGGTTTAGGATTGGACCTAGGGTTAGGGTTATGTTCAGGGCTAGGGTTAGAAGGCGGTTAGGGTTAGGATTGGACCTAGGGTTAGGGTTATGTTGAGGGCTAGTGTTAGAGAGATGGTTAGGGTTAGGATTGGACCTAGGGTTGGGGTTATGTTGAGGGCTAGGATTAGAGAGACGGTCACGGTTAGGATTGGAGCGAGGGTTACGGTTATGTTGAGGGCTAGGGTTAGAGAGGCGGTTAGGGTTAGGATTGGACCTAGGGTTCGGGTTATGTTGAGGGCTAGGGTTAGAGAGACGGTTAGGGTTAGAATTGGACCTAGGGTTAGGGTTATGTTGAGCGCTAGGGTTAGAGAGACGGTTACGGTTAGGATTGGACCTAGGGTTAGGGTTATGTTGAGGGCTATGGTTAGGAGACGGTTAGGGTTAGGATGGACCTAGGGTTAGGGTTATGTTGAGGGCTAGGGTTAGAGAGACGGTTAGGGTTAGGATTGGACCTAGGGTTAGGGTTATGTTGAGGGCCAGGGTTAGAGAGATGGTTAGGGTTAGGATTGGAACTATTGTTAGGGTTGGGTTGAGGGCTAGGGTTAGAGAGACGGTTAGGGTTAGGATTGGACCTATGGTTAGCGTTAGGTTGAGGGCTAGGGTTAGAGAGACGGTTAGGGTTAGGATTGGACGTAGGGTTAGGGTTATTTTGAGGGCTGGGGTTAGAGAGACGGTTAGGGTTAGGATTGGACCTAGGGTTAGGGTTATGTTGAGGGCTAGGGTTAGAGAGACAGTTAGGGTTAGGATTGGACCTAGGGTTAGGGTTATGTTGAGGGCTAGGGTTAGAGAGACGGTTAGGGTTACGATTGGACCTAGTGTTAGGGTTATGTTGAGGGCTAGTGTTAGAGAGACGGTTAGGGTTAGGATAGGACCTAGGGTTAGGGTTATGTTGAGGGCTAGTGTTAGAGAGACGGTCAGGGTTAGGATTGGACCTAGGGTTAGGGTTATTTATGTTGAGGGCTAGGGTTAGAGAGACTGTCAGGGTTAGCATTGGACCTAGGGTTAGGGTTATGTTGAGGGCTAGGGTTAGAGAGACGGTCAGGGTTAGGATTGGACCTAGGGTTAGGGTTATGTTGAGGGGTAGGTTTAGAGAGACGATTAGGGTAAGGATTGGACCTAGGGTTAGGGTTGGGTTGAGGGCTAGGGTTAGAGAGACTGTTAGGGTTAGGATTGGACCTAGGGTTAGGGTTATGTTGAGGGCTAGGGTTAGCGAGATGGTTAGGGTTAGGATTGGACCTAGGGTTAGGGTTAGTTTGAGGACTAGGGTTAGAGAGAGGTTTAGGGTTAGGATTGGACCTAGGGTTAGGGATATGTTGAGGGCTAGGGTTAGAGAGACGGTTAGGGTTAGGATTGGACGTAGGGTTAGGGTTATGTTGAGGGCTAGGGTTAGAGAGACGGTTAGGGTTAGGATTGGTTCTAGGGTTAGGGTTAGGTTGAGGGCTAGGGTTAGCGAGACGGTTAGGGTTAGGATTGGACCTATGGTTAGGGTTATTTTGAGGGCTAGGTTTAGAGAGACGGTCTCGGTTAGGATTGGAGCTAGGGTTAGGGTTATGTTGAGGGCTAGGGTTAGAGAGACGGTTAGGGTTAGGATTGGACCTAGGGTTAGGGTTATGTTGAGCGCTAGGGTTAGAGAGACGGTTACGGTTAGGATTGGACCTAGGGTTAGGGTTATGTTGAGGGCTAGGGTTAGCGAGACGGTTAGGGTTAGGATTGGACCTAGGGTTAGGGTTATGTTGAGGGCTAGGGTTAGAGAGACGGTTAGGGTTAGGATTGGACCTAGGGTTAGGGTTATGTTAAGCGCTAGGGTTAGAGAGACGGTTAAGGTTAGGATTGGACCTAGGGTTAGGGTTATGTTGAGGGCTAAGGTTAGAGAGACGGTTAGGGTTAGGATTGGATCTAGGATTAGGGTTATGTTGAGTTCTAGGGTTAGAGAGACGGTTAGGGTTAGGATTGGACCTAGGGTTAGTGTTATGTTGAGGGCTAGGGTTAGAGAGGCGGTTAGGGTTAGAATTGGACCTAGGGCTAGGGTTATGTTGAGGGCTAGGTTTAGAGAGACGGTTGGGGTAAGATTTGGACCTAGGGTTAGGGTTATGTTGAGGGCCAGGGTTGGAGAGATGGTTAGGGTTAGGATTGGAACTATTGTTAGGGTTGGGTTGAGGGCTAGGGTTAGAGAGACGGTTAGGGTTAGGATTGGACCTAGGGTTAGGGTTATGTTGAGGGCTAGGGTTAGAGAGACGGTTAGGGTTAGGATTGGACCTAGGGTTAGGGTTATGTTGAGGACTAGGGTTAGAGAGACGGTTAGGGTTAGGATTGGACCTAGGGTTAGGGTTATGTTGAGGGCTAGGGTTAGAGAGACTGTTAGGGTTACGATTGGACCTAAGTTTAGGGTTATGTTGAGGGCTAGGGTTAGACAGACGGTTAGGGTTAGGATAGGACCTAGGGTTAGGGTTATGTTGAGGGCTAGTGTTAGAGAGACGGTCAGGGTTAGGATTGGACCTAGGGTTAGGGTTATGTTGAGGGCTAGGGTTAGAGAGACTGTCAGGGTTAGCATTGGACCTAGGGTTAGGGTTATGTTGAGGGCTAGGGTTAGAGAGACGGTCAGGGTTAGGATTGGACCTAGGGTTAGCGTTATGTTGAGGGCTAGGTTTAGAGAGACGGTTAGGGTAAGGATTGGACCTAGGGTTAGGGTTGGGTTGAGGGCTAGGGTTAGAGAGACTCTTAGGGTTAGGATTGGACCTAGGGTTAGGGTTATGTTGAGGGCTAGGATTAGCGAGACGGTTAAGGTTAAGATTGGACTTAGGGTTAGGGTTATGTTGAGGGCTAGGGTTAGAGAGACGGTTAGATTTGGATTGGACCTAGGGTTAGTGTTAGGTTGAGGGCTAGGGTTAGAGAGATGGTTAGGGTTAGGATTGGACCTAGGGTTAGGCTTAGGTTGAGTGCTAGGGTTAGAGAGACGGTTAGGGTTAGGATTGGACCTAGGGTTAGGGTTATGTTGAGGGCTAGGGTTACAGAGACGGTCAGGGTTAGGATTGGACCTAGGGTTAGGGTTATGTTGAGGGCTAGGTTTAGAGAGACGGTTAGGGTGAGGATTGGACCTAGGGTTAGGGTTATGTTGAGGGCCAGGGTTAGAGAGACGGTCAGGGTTAGGATTGGACGTAGGGTTAGGGTTATGTTGAGGGCTAGTTTGAGAGAGATGGTTGGGGTAAGGATTGGACCTAGGGTTAGGGTTATGTTTAGGGCCAGGGTTAGAGAGATGGTTAGGGTTAGGATTGGTCCTATTGTTAGGGTTGGGTTGAGGGCTAGGGTTAGAAAGACGGTTAGGGTTAGGATTGGACCTAGGGTTAGAGTTATGTTGAGGGCTAGGGTTAGCGAGACGGTTAGGGTTAGAATTGGACGTAGGGTTAGGGTTATTTTGAGGGCTAGGGTTAGAGAGACGGTTAGGGTTAGGATTGGACCTAGGGTTAGGGTTATGTTGAGGGCTAGTGTTAGAGAGACGGTCAGGGTTAGGATTGGACCTAGGGTTAGGGTTATGTTGAGGGCTAGGGTTAGAGAGACGGTCTGGGTTAGCATTGGACCTAGGGTTAGGGTTATGTTGAGGGCCATGGTTAGAAAGACGGTCAGGGTTTGGATTGGACCTAGGGTTAGGGTTATGTTGAAGTCTAGTTTTAGAGAGACGGTTAGGGTAAGGATTGGACCTAGGGTTAGGGTTGGGTTGAGGGCTATGGTTAGAGAGACTGTTAGGTTTAGGATTGGAGCTAGTGTTAGGGTTATGTTGAGGGCTAGGGTTAGCGAGACGGTTAGGGTTAGGATTGACGTAGGGTTAGGGTTATTTTGAGGGCTAGGTTTAGAGAGTCGGTCAGGGTTAGGATTGGAGGTAGGGTTAGTGTTATGTTGAGGACTAGGTATAGAGAGACGGTTAGGGTTAGGATTGGACCTAGTGTTAGGGTTATGTTGAGGGCTAGGGTTAGAGAGACGGTTATGGTTAGGATTGGACCTAGGGTTAGGGTTATGTTGAGGGCCAGGGTTAGAGAGACGGTTAGGATTACGATTTGACCTAGGGTTAGGGTTATGTTTAGGGCTAGGGTAAGAGAGACGGTTAGGTTTAGGATTGGACCTAGGGTTAGGGTTATGTTGAGGGCTAGGGTTAGAGAGACGGTTCGGGTTAGGATTGGACCTAGGGTTAGGGTTATGTTCAGGGCTAGGGTTAGAAGGCGGTTAGGGTTAGGATTGGACCTAGGGTTAGGGTTATGTTGAGGGCTAGTGTTAGAGAGATGGTTAGGGTTAGGATTGGACCTAGGGTTGGGGTTATGTTGAGGGCTAGGATTAGAGAGACGGTCACGGTTAGGATTGGACCGAGGGTTACGGTTATGTTGAGGGCTAGGGTTAGAGAGGCGGTTAGGGTTAGGATTGGACCTAGGGTTCGGGTTATGTTGAGGGCTAGGGTTAGAGAGACGGTTAGGGTTAGGATTGGACCTAGGGTTAGGGTTATGTTGAGCGCTAGGGTTAGAGAGACGGTTACGGTTAGGATTGGACCTAGGGTTACGGTTATGTTGAGGGCTAGGGTTAGCGAGACGGTTAGGGTTAGGATTGGACCTAGGGTTAGGGTTATGTTGAGGGCTAGGTTTAGAGAGACGGTTAGGGTTAGGATTGGACCTAGGGTTAGGGTTATGTTAAGCGCTAGGGTTAGAGAGACGGTTAAAGTTAGGATTGGACCTAGGGTTAGGGTTATGTTGAGGGCTAAGGTTAGAGAGACGGTTAGGGTTAGGATTGGATCTAGGATTAGGGTTATGTTGAGTTCTAGGGTTAGAGAGACGGTTAGGGTTAGGATTGGACCTAGGGTTAGTGTTATGTTGAGGGCTAGGGTTAGAGAGGCGGTTAGGGTTAGAATTGGACCTAGGGCTAGGGTTATGTTGAGGGCTAGGTTTAGAGAGACGGTTGGGGTAAGATTTGGACCTAGGGTTAGGGTTATGTTGAGGGCCAGGGTTAGAGAGATGGTTAGGGTTAGGATTGGAACTATTGTTAGGGTTGGGTTGAGGGTTAGGGTTAGAGAGACGGTTAGGGTTAAGATTGGACCTCGGGTTAGGGTTATGTTGAGGACTAGGGTTAGAGAGACGGTTAGGGTTAGGATTGGACCTAGGGTTAGGGTTATGTTGAGGGCTAGGGTTAGAGAGACTGTTAGGGTTACGATTGGACCTAAGGTTAGGGTTATGTTGAGGGCTAGGGTTAGAGAGACGGTTAGGGTTAGGATAGGACCTAGGGTTAGGGTTATGTTGAGGGCTAGTGTTTGAGAGACGGTCAGGGTTAGGATTGGACCTAGGGTTAGGGTTATGTTGAGGGCTAGGGTTAGAGAGACTGTCAGGGTTAGCATTGGACCTAGGGTTAGGGTTATGTTGAGGGCTAGGTTTAGAGAGACGGTCAGGGTTAGGATTGGACCTAGGGTTAGGGTTATGTTGAGGGCTAGGTTTAGAAGGACGGTTAGGGTAAAGATTGGACCTAGGGTTAGGGTTGGGTTGAGGGCTAGGGTTAGAGAGACTCTTAGGGTTAGGATTGGACCTAGGGTTAGGGTTATGTTGAGGGCTAGGGTTAGCGAGACGGTTAAGGTTAAGATTGGACCTAGGGTTAGGGTTATGTTGAGGGCTAGGGTTACAGAGACGGTTAGGGTTAGGATTGGACGTAGGGTTACGGTTATTTTGAGGGCTGGGGTTAGAGAGACGGTTAGGGTTAGGATTGGACCTAGGGTTAGGGTTATGTTCAGGGCTAGTGTTAGAGAGACGGTTAGGGTTAGGATTGGACCTAGGGATAGGGTTATGTTGAGGGCTAGGGTAAGAGAGACGGTTAGGGTTAGGATTGAACCTAGGGTTATGGTTAGGTTGAGGGCTAGGGTTAGAGAGACGTTTAGGGTTAGGATTGGACCTAGGGTTAGGGTTAGGTTGAGGGCTAGGGTTAGAGAGACGGTTAGAGTTAGGATTGGACCTAGGGTTCGGGTTATGTTGAGGGCTAGTGTTAGAGAACCGTTTAGGGTTAGGATTGGATCTACGGTTACGGTTAGGTTGAGGGCTAGGGTTAAAGAGACGGTTACGGTTAGGATTGGACCTAGGGTTAGGGTTATGTTGAGGGCTAGGGTTAGGGAGACGGTTAGGGTTAGGATTGGACCTAGGGTTAGGGTTATGTTGAGGGCTAGGGTTAGAGAGACGGTTAGGGTTAGGATTGAACCTAGGGTTAGGGTTATGTTAAGCGCTAGGGTTAGAGAGACGGTTAAGGTTAGGATTGGACCTAAGGTTAGGGTTATGTTGAGGGCTAAGGTTAGAGAGACGGTTAGGGTTAGGATTGGATCTAGGATTAGGGTTATGTTGAGTTCTATGGTTAGAGAGACGGTTAGGGTTACGATTGGACCTAGGGTTAGTGTTATGTTGAGGGCTAGGGTTAGAGAGGCGGTTAGGGTTAAGATTGGACCTAGGGCTAGGGTTATGTTGAGGGCTAGGTTTATAGAGACGGTTGTGGTAAGATTTGGACCTAGGGTTAGGGTTATGTTGAGGGCCAGGTTTAGAGAGATGGTTAGGGTTAGGATTGGAACTATTGTTAGGGTTGGGTTGAGGGCTAGGGTTAGAGAGACGGTTAGGGTTAGGATTGGACCTAGGGTTAGCGTTAGGTTGAGGGCTAGGGTTAGAGAGACGGTTAGGGTTAGGATTGGACGTAGGGTTAGGGTTATTTTGAGGGCTGGGGTTAGAGAGACGGTTAGGGTTAGGATTGGACCTAGGGTTAGGGTTATGTTGAGGGCTAGGGTTAGAGAGACAGTTAGGGTTAGCATTGGACCTAGGGTTAGGGTTATGTTGAGGGCTAGGGTTAGAGAGACGGTCAGGGTTAGGATTGGACCTAGGGTTAGGGTTATGTTGAGGGCTAGGTTTAGAGAGACGATTAGGGTAAGGATTGGACCTAGGGTTAGGGTTGGGTTGAGGGCTAGGGTTAGAGGGACTGTTAGGGTTAGGATTGGACCTAGGGTTAGGGTTATGTTGAGGGCTAGGGTTAGAGGGACGGTTAGGGTTAGGATTGGTCGTAGGGTTAGGGTTATGTTGAGGGCTAGGGTTAGAGAGACGGTTAGGGTTAGGATTGGTTCTAGGGTTAGGGTTAGGTTGAGGGCTAGGTTTAGAGAGACGGTCTTGGTTAGGATTGGAGCTAGGGTTAGGGTTATGTTGAGGGCTACGGGTAGAGAGACGGTTAGGGTTAGGATTGGACCTAGGGTTAGGTTTATGTTGAGGGCCAGGGTTAGAGAGACAGTTAGGGTTAGTTTTGGACCTAGGGTTAGGGTTATGTTGAGGGCCAGGTTTAGAGAGACGGTTAGGATTAGGATTGGACCTAGGGTTAGGGTTATGTTGAGGGCCAGGGTTAGAGAGAGTCTTAGGGTTAGGATTGGACCTAGGGTTAGGGTTATGTTGAGGGCTAGGGTTAGCGAGACGGTTAAGGTTAAGATTGGACCTAGGGTTAGGGTTATGTTGAGGGCTAGGGTTAGAGAGACGGTTAGATTTGGATTGGACCTAGGGTTAGTGTTAGGTTGAGGGCTAGGGTTAGAGAGATGGTTAGGGTTAGGATTGGACCTAGGGTTAGGGTTATGTTGAGGGCTAGTGTTAGAGAGACGGTTAGGGTTAGGATTGGACCTAGGGTTAGGGTTATGTTGAGGGCTAGGGTTACAGAGACGGTCAGGGTTAGAATTGGACCTAGGGTTAGGGTTATGTTGAGGGCTAGGTTTAGAGAGACGGTTAGGGTAAGGATTGGACCTAGGGTTAGGGTTATGTTGAGGGCCAGGGTTAGAGAGACGGTCAGGGTTAGGATTGGACGTAGGGTTAGGGTTATGTTGAGGGCTAGTTTTAGAGAGATGGTTGGGGTAAGGATTGGACCTAGGGTTAGGGTTATGTTTAGGGCCAGGGTTAGAGAGATGGTTAGGGTTAGGATTGGTCCTATTGTTAGGGTTGGGTTGAGGGCTAGGGTTAGAGAGACGGTTAGGGTTAGGATTGGACCTAGGGTTAGAGTTATGTTGAGGGCTAGGGTTAGCGAGACGGTTAGGGTTAGGATTGGACGTAGGGTTAGGGTTATTTTGAGGGCTAGGGTTAGAGAGACGGTTAGGGTTAGGATTGGACCTAGGTTTAGGGTTATGTTGAGGGCTAGTGTTAGAGAGACGGTCAGGGTTATGATTGGACCTTGGGTTAGGGTTATGTTGAGGGCTAGGTTTAGAGAGACGGTCAGGGTTAGCATTGGACCTAGGGTTAGTGTTATGTTGAGGGCCATGGTTAGAAAGATGGTCAGGGTTTGGATTGGACCTAGGGTTAGGGTTATGTTGAGGGCTAGTTTTAGAGAGACGGTTAGGGTAAGGATTGGACCTAGGGTTAGGGTTGGGTTGAGGGCTATGGTTAGAGAGACTGTTAGGGTTAGGATTGGACCTAGGGTTAGGGTTATGTTGAGGGCTAGGGTTAGCGAGACGATTAGGGTTAGGATTGACGTAGGGTTAGGGTTATTTTGAGGGCTAGGTTTAGAGAGTCGGTCAGGGTTAGGATTGGAGGTAGGGTTAGTGTTATGTTGAGGGCTAGGGTTAGAGAGACGGTTAGGGTTAGGATTGGACCTAGTGTTAGGGTTATGTTGAGGGCTAGGGTTAGAGAGACGGTTATGGTTAGGATTGGACCTAGGGTTAGGGTTATGTTGAGGGCCAGGGTTAGAGAGACGGTTAGGGTTACGATTGGACCTAGGGTTAGGGTTATGTTTAGGGCTAGGGTAAGAGAGACGGTTACGTTTAGGATTGGACCTAGGGTTAGGGTTATGTTGAGGGCTAGGGTTAGAGAGACGGTTCGGGTTATAATTGGACCTAGGGTTAGGGTTATGTTCAGGGCTAGGGTTAGAAGGCGGTTAGGGTTAGGATTGGACCTAGGGTTAGGGTTATGTTGAGGGCTAGTGTTAGAGAGATGGTTAGGGTTAGGATTGGACCTAGGGTTGGGGTTATGTTGAGGGCTAGGATTAGAGAGACGGTCACGGTTAGGATTGGACCGAGGGTTACGGGTATGTTGAGGGCTAGGGTTAGAGAGGCGGTTAGGGTTAGGATTGGACCTAGGGTTCGGGTTATGTTGAGGGCTAGGGTTAGAGAGACGGTTAGGGTTAAGATTGGACCTAGGGTTAGGGTTATGTTGAGCGCTAGGTTTAGAGAGACTATTACGGTTAGGATTGGACCTAGGGTTAGGGTTATGTTGAGGGCTAGGGTTAGCCAGACGGTTAGGGTTAGGATTGGACCTAGGGTTAGGGTTATGTTGAGGGCTAGGGTTAGAGAGACGGTTAGGGTTAGGATTGGACCTAGGGTTAGGGTTATGTTAAGCGCTAGGGTTACAGAGACGGTTAAGGTTAGGATTGGACCTAGGGTTAGGGTTATGTTGAGGGCTAAGGTTAGAGAGACGGTTAGGGTTAGGATTGGATCTAGGATTAGGGTTATGTTGAGTTCTAGGGTTAGAGAGACGGTTAGGGTTAGGATTGGACCTAGGGTTAGTGTTATGTTGAGGGCTAGGGTTAGAGAGGAGGTTAGGGTTAGAATTGGACCTAGGGCTAGGGTTATGTTGAGGGCTAGGTTTAGAGAGACGGTTGGGGTAAGATTTGGACCTAGGGTTAGGGTTATGTTGAGGGCCCGGGTTAGAGAGATGGTTAGGGTTAGGATTGGAACTATTGTTAGGGTTGGGTTGAGGGCTAGGGTTAGAGAGACGGTTAGGGTTAGGATTGGACCTAGGGTTAGGGTTATGTTGAGGACTAGGGTTAGAGAGACGGTTAGGGTTAGGATTGGACCTAGGGTTAGGGTTATGTTGAGGGCTAGGGTTAGAGAGACGGTTAGGGTTAGGATAGGACCTAGGGTTAGGGTTATGTTGAGGGCTAGGGTTACAGAGACGGTTAGGGTTAGGATTGGACGTAGGGTTACGGTTATTTTGAGGGCTGGGGTTAGAGAGACGGTTAGGGTTAGGATTGGACCTAGGGTTAGGGTTATGTTCAGGGCTAGTGTTAGAGAGACGGTTAGGGTTAGGATTGGACCTAGGGATAGGGTTATGTTGAGGGCTAGGGTAAGAGAGACGGTTAGGGTTAGGATTGAACCTAGGGTTATGGTTAGGTTGAGGGCTAGGGTTAGAGAGACGTTTAGGGTTAGGATTGGACCTAGGGTTAGGGTTAGGTTGAGGGCTAGGGTTAGAGAGACGGTTAGAGTTAGGATTGGACCTAGGGTTAGGGTTATGTTGAGGGCTAGTGTTAGAGAACCGTTTAGGGTTAGGATTGGATCTAGGGTTACGGTTAGGTTGAGGGCTAGGGTTAAAGAGACGGTTACGGTTAGGATTGGACCTAGGGTTAGGGTTATGTTGAGGGCTAGGGTTAGGGAGACGGTTAGGGTTAGGATTGGACCTAGGGTTAGGGTTATGTTGAGGGCTAGGGTTAGAGAGACGGTTAGGGTTAGGATTGAACCTAGGGTTAGGGTTATGTTAAGCGCTAGGGTTAGAGAGACGGTTAAGGTTAGGATTGGACGTAAGGTTAGGGTTATGTTGAGGGCTAAGGTTAGAGAGACGGTTAGGGTTAGGATTGGATCTAGGATTAGGGTTATGTTGAGTTCTATGGTTAGAGAGACGGTTAGGGTTACGATTGGACCTAGGGTTAGTGTTATGTTGAGGGCTAGGGTTAGAGAGGCGGTTAGGGTTAAGATTGGACCTAGGGCTAGGGTTATGTTGAGGGCTAGGTTTATAGAGACGGTTGTGGTAAGATTTGGACCTAGGGTTAGGGTTATGTTGAGGGCCAGGGTTAGAGAGATGGTTAGGGTTAGGATTGGAACTATTGTTAGGGTTGGGTTGAGGGCTAGGGTTAGAGAGACGGTTAGGGTTAGGATTGGACCTAGGGTTAGCGTTAGGTTGAGGGCTAGGGTTAGAGAGACGGTTAGGGTTAGGATTGGACGTAGGGTTAGGGTTATTTTGAGGGCTGGGGTTAGAGAGACGGTTAGGGTTAGGATTGGACCTAGGGTTAGGGTTATGTTGAGGGCTAGGGTTAGAGAGACAGTTAGGGTTAGGATTGGACCTAGGGTTAGGGTTATGTTGAGGGCTAGGGTTAGAGAGACGGTTAGGGTTACGATTGGACCTAGGGTTAGGGTTATGTTGAGGGCTAGGGTTAGAGAGACGGTTAGGGTTAGGATAGGACCTAGGGTTAGGGTTATGTTGAGGGCTAGTGTTAGAGAGACGGTCAGGGTTAGGATTGGACCTAGGGTTAGGGTTATTTATGTTGAGGGCTAGGGTTAGAGAGACTGTCAGGGTTAGCATTGGACCTAGGGTTAGGGTTATGTTGAGGGCTAGGGTTAGAGAGACGGTCAGGGTTAGGATTGGACCTAGGGTTAGGGTTATGTTGAGGGGTAGGTTTAGAGAGACGATTAGGGTAAGGATTGGACCTAGGGTTAGGGTTGGGTTGAGGGCTAGGGTTAGAGGGACTGTTAGGGTTAGGATTGGACCTAGGGTTAGGGTTATGTTGAGGGCTAGGGTTAGAGGGACGGTTAGGGTTAGGATTGGTCGTAGGGTTAGGGTTATGTTGAGGGCTAGGGTTAGAGAGACGGTTAGGGTTAGGATTGGTTCTAGGGTTAGGGTTAGGTTGAGGGCTAGGTTTAGAGAGACGGTCTTGGTTAGGATTGGAGCTAGGGTTAGGGTTATGTTGAGGGCTACGGGTAGAGAGACGGTTAGGGTTAGGATTGGACCTAGGGTTAGGTTTATGTTGAGGGCCAGGGTTAGAGAGACAGTTAGGGTTAGTTTTGGACCTAGGGTTAGGGTTATGTTGAGGGCCAGGTTTAGAGAGACGGTTAGGATTAGGATTGGACCTAGGGTTAGGGTTATGTTGAGGGCCAGGGTTAGAGAGACAGTTATGGTTAGTTTTGGACCTAGGGTTAGGGTTGGGTTGAGGGCTAGGGTTAGAGAGAGTCTTAGGGTTAGGGTTGGACCTAGGGTTAGGGTTATGTTGAGGGCTAGGGTTAGCGAGACGGTTAAGGTTAAGATTGGACCTAGGGTTAGGGTTATGTTGAGGGCTAGGGTTAGAGAGACGGTTAGATTTGGATTGGACCTAGGGTTAGTGTTAGGTTGAGGGCTAGGGTTAGAGAGATGGTTAGGGTTAGGATTGGACCTAGGGTTAGGGTTATGTTGAGGGCTAGTGTTAGAGAGACGGTTAGGGTTAGGATTGGACCTAGGGTTAGGGTTATGTTGAGGGCTAGGGTTACAGAGACGGTCAGGGTTAGGATTGGACCTAGGGTTAGGGTTATGTTGAGGGCTAGGTTTAGAGAGACGGTTAGGGTAAGGATTGGACCTAGGGTTAGGGTTATGTTGAGGGCCAGGGTTAGAGAGACGGTCAGGGTTAGGATTGGACGTAGGGTTAGGGTTATGTTGAGGGCTAGTTTTAGAGAGATGGTTGGGGTAAGGATTGGACCTAGGGTTAGGGTTATGTTTAGGGCCAGGGTTAGAGAGATGGTTAGGGTTAGGATTGGTCCTATTGTTAGGGTTGGGTTGAGGGCTAGGGTTAGAGAGACGGTTAGGGTTAGGATTGGACCTAGGGTTAGAGTTATGTTGAGGGCTAGGGTTAGCGAGACGGTTAGGGTTAGGATTGGACGTAGGGTTAGGGTTATTTTGAGGGCTAGGGTTAGAGAGACGGTTAGGGTTAGGATTGGACCTAGGGTTAGGGTTATGTTGAGGGCTAGTGTTAGAGAGACGGTCAGGGTTAGGATTGGACCTTGGGTTAGGGTTATGTTGAGGGCTAGGGTTAGAGAGACGGTCAGGGTTAGCATTGGACCTAGGGTTAGGGTTATGTTGAGGGCCATGGTTAGAAAGATGGTCAGGGTTTGGATTGGACCTAGGGTTAGGGTTATGTTGAGGGCTAGTTTTAGAGAGACGGTTAGGGTAAGGATTGGACCTAGGGTTAGGGTTGGGTTGAGGGCTATGGTTAGAGAGACTGTTAGGGTTACGATTGGACCTAGGGTTAGGGTTATGTTGAGGGCTAGGGTTAGCGAGACGATTAGGGTTAGGATTGACGTAGGGTTAGGGTTATTTTGAGGGCTAGGTTTAGAGAGTCGGTCAGGGTTAGGATTGGAGGTAGGGTTAGTGTTATGTTGAGGGCTAGGGTTAGAGAGACGGTTAGGGTTAGGATTGGACCTAGTGTTAGGGTTATGTTGAGGGCTAGGGTTAGAGAGACGGTTATGGTTAGGATTGGACCTAGGGTTAGGGTTATGTTGAGGGCCAGGGTTAGAGAGACGGTTAGGCTTACGATTGGACCTAGGGTTAGGGTTATGTTTAGGGCTAGGGTAAGAGAGCCGGTTAGGTTTAGGAATGGACCTAGGGTTAGGGTTATGTTGAGGGCTAGGGTTAGAGAGACGGTTCGGGTTATAATTGGACCTAGGGTTAGGGTTATGTTCAGGGCTAGGGTTAGAAGGCGGTTAGGGTTAGGATTGGACCTAGGGTTAGGGTTAAGTTGAGGGCTAGTGTTAGAGAGATGGTTAGGGTTAGGATTGGACCTAGGGTTGGTGTTATGTTGAGGGCTAGGATTAGAGAGACGGTCACGGTTAGGATTGGACCGAGGGTTACGGGTATGTTGAGGGCTAGGGTTAGAGAGGCGGTTAGGGTTAGGATTGGACCTAGGGTTAGGGTTATGTTGAGGACTAGGGTTAGAGAGACGGTTAGGGTTAGGATTGGACCTAGGGTTAGGGTTATGTTGAGGGCTAGGGTTAGAGAGACGGTTAGGGTTAGGATAGGACCTAGGGTTAGTGCTATGTTGAGGGCTAGTGTTAGAGAGACGGTCAGGGTTAGGATTGGACCTAGGGTTAGGGTTATGTTGAGGGCTAGGGTTAGAGAGACTGTCAGGGTTAGCATTGGACCTAGGGTTAGGGTTATGTTGAGGGCTAGGTTTAGAGAGACGGTCAGGGTTAGGATTGGACCTAGGGTTAGGGTTATGTTGAGGGCTAGGTTTAGAGAGACGGTTAGGGTAAGGATTGGACCTAGGGTTAGGGTTTGGTTGAGGACTAGGGTTAGAGAGACTCTTAGGGTTAGGATTGGACCTAGGGTTAGGGTTATGTTGAGGGCTAGGGTTAGCGAGACGGTTAAGGTTAAGATTGGACCTAGGGTTAGGGTTATGTTGAGGGCTAGGGTTAGAGAGACGGTTAGATTTGGATTGGACCTAGGGTTAGTCTTAGGTTGAGTGCTAGGGTTAGAGAGATGGTTAGGGTTAGGATTGGACCTAGGGTTAGGCTTAGGTTGAGTGCTAGGGTTAGAGAGACGGTTAGGGTTAGGATTGGACCTAGGGTTAGGGTTATGTTGAGGGCTAGGGTTACAGAGACGGTTAGGGTTAGGATTGGACGTAGGGTTAGGGTTATTTTGAGGGCTGGGGTTAGAGAGACGGTTAGGGTTAGGATTGGACCTAGGGTTAGGGTTATGTTCAGGGCTAGTGTTAGAGAGACGGTTAGGGTTAGGATTGGACCTAGGGATGGGGTTATGTTGAGAGCTAGGGTAAGAGAGACGGTTAGGTTTAGGATTGAACCTAGGGTTAGGGTTATGTTGAGGGCTAGGGTTAGAGAGACGGTTAGGGTTAGGATTGGACCTAGGGTTAGGGTTATGTTGAGGGCTAGTGTTAGAGAGACGGTTAGGGTTAGGATTGGACCTAGGGTTAGGGTTATGTTGAGGGCTAGGGTTAGAGAGACGGTCAGGGTTAGAATTGGACCTAGGGTTAGGGTTATGTTGAGGGCTAGGGTTATAGAGAAGGTCAGGTTTAGGATTGGACCTAGGGTTAGGGTTTTGTTGAGGGCTAAGTTTAGAGAGACGGTTAAGGTTAGGATTGGACCTAGGGTTAGGGTTATGTTGAGGGCTAGGTTTAGAGAGACGGTTAGGGTTAGGATTGGACCTAGGGTTAGGGTTAGTTTGAGGACTAGGGTTAGAGAGAGGTTTAGGGTTAGGATTGGACCTAGGGTTAGGGTTATGTTGAGGGCTAGGGTTAGCGAGACGGTTAGGGTTAGGATTGGACCTAGGGTTAGGGTTATGTTGAGGGCTAGTGTTAGAGAAACGGCTAGGGTTAGGATTGGACCTAGGGTTAGGGTTATGGTGAGGGCTAGGGTTAGAGAGACGGTTAGGGTTAGATTGGTCCTAGGGTTACGGTTATGTTGAGGGCTAGGTTTAGAGAGACGGTTAGGGTTAGGATTGGACCTAGGGTTAGGGTTATGTTGAGGGCTAGATTTAGAGAGACGGTTAGGTTTAGGATTGGACATAGGGATAGGGTTTGTTTAGGGCTAGGGCAAGAGAGACGGTTAGGGTTAGGATTGGATCTAGGATTAGGGTTATGTTGAGTTCTAGGGTTAGAGAGACGGTTAGGGTTACGATTGGAACTAGGGTTAGTGTTATGTTGAGGGCTAGGGTTAGAGAGGCGGTTAGGGTTAGGATTGGACCTAGGGCTAGGGTTATGTTGAGGGCTAGGTTTATAGAGACGGTTGTGGTAAGATTTGGACCTAGGGTAAGGGTTATGTTGAGGGCCAGGGTTAGAGAGATGGTTAGGGTTAGGATTGGAACTATTGTTAGGGTTGGGTTGAGGGCTAGGGTTAGAGAGACGGTTAGGGTTAGGATTGGACCTAGGGTTAGCGTTAGGTTGAGGGCTAGGGTTAGAGAGACGGTTAGGGTTAGGATTGGACGTAGGGTTAGGGTTATTTTGAGGGCTGGGGTTAGAGAGACGGTTAGGGTTAGGATTGGACCTAGGGTTAGGGTTATGTTGAGGGCTAGGGTTAGAGAGACAGTTAGGGTTAGGATTGGACCTAGGGTTAGGGTTATGTTGAGGGCTAGTGTTAGAGAGACGGTCAGGGTTAGGATTGGACCTAGGGTTAGGGTTATTTATGTTGAGGGCTAGGGTTAGAGAGACTGTCAGGGTTAGCATTGGACCTAGGGTTAGGGTAATGTTGAGGGCTAGGGTTAGAGAGACGGTCAGGGTTAGGATTGGACCTAGGGTTAGGGTTATGTTGAGGGCTAGGTTTAGAGAGACGATTAGGGTAAGGATTGGACCTAGGGTTAGGGTTGGGTTGAGGGCTAGGGTTAGAGAGACTGTTAGGGTTAGGATTGGACCTAGGGTTAGGGTTATGTTGAGGGCTAGGGCTAGATAGACGGTTAGGGTTAGGATTGGACCTAGGGTTAGGGTTATGTTGAGGGCTAGGGTTAGAGAGACGGTTAGGGTTAGGATTGGACACAGGGTTAGGGTAATGTTGAGGGCTAGGGTTAGAGAGACGGGTAGGTCTAGGATTGGACCTAGGGTTAGGGTTAGGTTGAGGGTTAGGGTTAGAGAGTGTTAGGGTGTGGATTGGCCCTAGGGTTAGGGTTATGTTGAGGGCTAGGGTTAGAGAGACGGTTAGGGTTAGGATTGGACCTAGGGTTAGGGTTATGTTGAGGGCTAGGGTTAGAGAGACAGTTAGGGTTAGGAATGGACCTAGGGTTAGGGTTATGTTGAGGGCTAGGGTTAGAGAAACGGTTAGGGTTAGTATTGGACCTAGGGTTAGGGTTAGGTTGAGGGCTAGGTTTAGAGAGTCGGTCAGGGTTAGGATTGGAGCTAGGGTTATTTTTATGTTGAGGGCTAGGTTTAGAGAGACGGTTAGGGTAAGGATTGGACCTAGGTTAGGGTTATATTGAGGGCCAGGTTTAGAGAGATGGTTAGGGTTAGGATTGGACCTAGGGTTAGGGTTGGGTTGAAGGCTAGGGTTAGAGAGACGTTTAGGGTTGGGATTGGACCTAGGGTTAGGGTTATGATGAGGGCTAGGGTTAGCGAGACGGTTAGGGTTAGGATTGGACGTAGGGTTAGGGTTATTTTGAGGGCTAGGGTTAGAGAGTCGGTCAGGGTTAGAATTGGAGCTAGGGTTAGGGTTATGTTGAGGGCTAGGGTTAGAGAGACTGTTAGCGTTAGGATTGGACCTAGGGTTAGGGTTATGGTGAGGGCTAGGGTTAGAGAGACGGTTAGGGTTACGATTGGACCTAGGGTTAGGGTTATGTAGAGGGCTAGGGTTAGAGAGACGGTTAGGGTTAGGATTGGACCTAGGGTTAGGGTTATGTTGAGGGCTAGGTTTAGAGAGACGGTTAGGGTTAGGATTGCACCTAGGGTTAGGGTTATGTTGAGGGCTAGCGTTACAGAGACGGTTAGGGTTAGGATTGGACCTAGGGTTAGGGTTAGGTTGAGTGCTAGGGTTAGAGAGACGGTTAGGGTTAGGATTGGACCTACGGTTAGGTTTAGGTTGAGGGCTTGGGTTAGAGAGACGGTTAGGGTTAGGATTGGACCTAGGGTTAGGCTTATGTTGAGGGCTAGGGTTAGAGAGACGGTTAGGGTTAGGATTGGACCTAGGGTTAGGGTTATGTTGAGGGCTAGGGTTAGAGAGACAGTTAGGGTTAGGATTGAACCTAGGGTTAGGGTTATGTTGAGGGTTAGCGTTAGAGAGACGGTTAGGGTTAGGATTCGAGCTAGGGTTAGGGTTATGTTGAGTGCTAGGCTAGAGAGACGGTTAGGGTTAGGATTGGACCTAGGGTTAGGTTTAGGTTGAGGGCTAGGGTTAGAGAGACGGTTA